>NW_015112647.1:46168-53881 GCF_001443285.1 Poecilia latipinna | reverse complement strand
CATCTTAATGCTGTTTTCGTTGAGCAAAGTAAGAGGGACGACCGCTCCAAGATGGCCGCCCTAAATCTCGCCAGTGACAATAGGCGAGAGCGGTCCATGTCTATTCTTATATTATGTCTATGTTCCAGAACTTCCAGTTCCGAGTACAACTGGAACCTAGCATAAATGTACTGCTAAACACCGGAAGTTAGAGTATTTTTTCTTAACATTTTCTTATGTTTTATTTTTTATTTTAATTATTTTTGTTCAGCACTTTAGTTAGTGGATACTGTTTTCAAATGTTTTATAAATAAAGTTGGTTTGACTAGGTTCCCCCATAAAGCACCGTAATAAATTTCTTCATGTCTGATGTCATTGCAAGCTAAAATGTAGCTGTTAGTGCTGTTTATCCGGTGAATGTTATACTCATTTGTTACACCTCCATATTAACGTTTAGCAGCCTTTTAAAGTTGGGGCCCATCTGCTTCGAGGTTGAAGGTGCTTTAGAGATGGTATTATGCAAAGTGGTTATTTTAGCAATTATCAATTTGAACCAATCTGCCTTTTCTCCCCTGGTTTCTGACATAAACAAAAAGCTGCTGCTCACTGGATATTTTCTCTATTTCACATCATTTGATCTGAAAGATGTGAAAATCCCAGACGAGACCCAACCTTGCGCTATTACTGCAGCTAACAATTATTTCAGTAATCAATTATTCTGACGATTAATCAAATAAAAAATTGGCACATTCTGCAGATTTTTTTCATTTAAACATTTAGTCTTTTCAATGCATTATTATAGATACATTCAAACAAACAATTAAATTCATTTTAAATAAGAAAATAAATGTAAAATTCAATAGCATACTTAGTGTATGCTTGATCACTTGTATCTGCAGCTAAAAAATAATTTAAACACTATATTTTATTAAAATATAGTGTTATACACTGGTATGAGACCCAATCTTAAATAAGTACAAATTCATATTTTCTAAAATATTGGAAATATGTTTCAGTAATATCCTTGTGATTACTGCATGGCACTATAATGTGACTAAGTTCAACTTGCTTTTCAGTAGAAAAGGACCTTTCTGTGAAACAAACAGGCTACCGGGCCTGTTCTCTATACTCTGGGTAGTGAACTTACTAAAAGTGCACAAAGACTTGTGTTGTGAATGAATGTGTGGTCTTGTGGGGCAAAGCACTCAGGCCTGGGTGTGCACTGTCACGCTCTTAAACACGGAGTGTTTGTTAGTGTTTGCTCTGGAGGTTTGCTGTTAAGTCAGGTTTAAAGCTCTCTGGGTGTGTGAAGTTAAAAAGATGTTTCTCCATTTCTCTACACAGCCTGTAGAAAACCCCAACATTGCCACCAAGGCTAAGTCAATGTAACCTGAAAAAAGTGGCAACATGGAGTAGAATTAGTATGTGGTAATTTTAAAAAAATTATTCTACAGGTTGTTCGATTGAGATTCAAATTTATCTAATTTACAAGATAAATTATATGTATCAAACTCTAATGATACATATAATTAAAACATTTGATAAAATTAAAGGAGAATAAAAATATGGCCAAAAACGAACAAATTTCATAAGTGGACTTTTTCTTTTTCTAAAACAAGTTTATGGAATAATAGAAACTAAAGATTCTTCTTAAAATTTCAACCACTCTTTCCCAAAGGTTTCCTGAGAAAAATGTCTTTCTGAAAGATTTTTTTAAAGTGCTTACATTAAAGGGTTAATTTTTCTATATGCAACAGCAATAAAGCCTTTTTTACTCATCTTTACCAGGATTATTGTAAATATCAATGGATGCTTTAAATTCTTAGCATAATTTCACAGCTCTCTTATAAACTAAATGGTTATGCACGCATATATTTATGTGTATAAATTGAATCTGTTTGACTTTTGTGATACAAATAAATCAAATTACACAATAGTAATGACATAAAGTGGCTCATAGGAGCTACACTAAACAGTGCAACATTTCTGAACTAAAACAAACATGCTTTATTTCACTTGTATTTTTTTATGTTAAAAAACCCTGAAATTATCTTTATGTTCCAAAAGCTAAGTATAGCTACAAATTACTCATTTTAAGACAAGGTCTTCTGTTGTGCTCTGAGGATGTGGTGTGTTATTTTTTCCTTCTGACATCATCATGTGAAAAAGCTAATATGGGTTCAGCCACCGCAGTGACTGGTATATGGAGTGTTCTGGGTCGATGTTTAATAAAAACTGGATTTTCCACAAAGCTTAATGGAGGAAAGCATCCTGCGTTTGAGAATAACTCAAGATTTTGGTGTTTTTCTTCTTTTCGTGTGGTTTATTGTCACTGTGGTGTTACATCTGAGGAGGGCCGGTGGGAGGAGATATGCAGATGTTTTCCAGAGGGCCCTATTAGTGACGTACTGAAGTCCTTCAAACCCACAGTGGACTGCTGTCACTCGAACATAGTCCACCTCAAGCAGCATCAAAGACAGCAGTCCTCTTTTTATGCTGCTAATATTTCTACTGCCTTTTTTTTCCAAAGAAAGATTTAAGTAATTTAAAAATATTTCTTTGTCGTGAAGTGAAATATCCAGGATTTTAATCGTTCTTCGTCTGCTGTGTTTTTTTTTCCTTTCAGACTGATTTTTATTTTTTTAAATGATGCATTTTGCAGTTGTGATTGGTTTGTTTTTCCCACTAGTTGAAGCCAAATACCCCAATTTATTCACAATTCATCAGCGGCTCAGTCCACACCAGGAGCAACTGAAAACAACCAGCAGGCACAAGTAAGTTCAGATCTTTTAATGTGAAATAAGCTGCAGTACATTTTAGGTAAAACTTTAGATCTGGCATCTATTTTTCTTTCATTTGTCATGTTTTATGTACATTTTTTAAAAGGAACCACTGTGCCTACGTCATTGAGAAGACTGTGTCCTTCACTGTCCAGGATGGGGCAGCGCCATACGTGAAGGCTGAATACAACAAGTGTTCCTGGGCCAAAAAATGTCCAACTCTCCTGTAAGTGTAGACAAAAGCAAAGGGATGCAAACAACTAATCGACTTACTATTAATTGTCGATTAATGGTTTGTTCAATTAAAATTAGTTCCAATAGATAAATAACGTTCACTTAGATCTTCATTTAGTGTTGTAGTTTGACCGCCATCCAGCAGAGGGCGCCGCTGGTCAAGCTTAAGCGGAGCCATTGATACAGACTCAAAGATGGCGGAGATAATAACGGAACAGGAAAGAGAAACGGTCCAAACAGAGTCCGGTGTGGGTTGCAACATAGACTTTATGTGGTTCTGTTTGATGTCTAAGCACTAAAACAAACTCACATCACATGACCGGAGCAGTGTCACTTTATCATTAAAAAATTATTGATTTGCTACGAAGGCGAGGATGTGATGACCGAAAAGCGGGCTGTGTAACAGAAAATTTGTAATATGATGGGGAAAAGCATGGGGGCAGTGAGCATGATTTATTTTGAGAGCTGTGATGAGTTAATGCACTTAATGTAGCGAAGCTTTAATATTCCTTTAAGAGCAACAAGAAGCAGTTCTTCTGTATAAATATTTTATCTTTCTATTTAGCAACCTATAAACTTCTGTTTGGTTATATATAATAATATGTTTTGTTTTTTTCAGCGATTTATGAAAAATGTAGTTCTTTCTGCTATGCACAGTCGGTCATCCCTCTTGATAGAAGAGAAAATTTCCGGGTTTTAAGAAAATAGCTGCTATCAATTAATCATTAGTCAATCAATAAGATTGATCAACTTTAGAGTAGCTCATTTATCAATAACATGCATCCCTTGCAGCTTGTATTATACTGCTCTAAAGAGCCCGCGGCACTGAACCCCATTGAAAACCTGTTTTTTTCCCCACCAAATATTGATTTTTGAGTTGAAACATTAGTATTGTTGTTAAACGAATATGAACCTGTTATTTATTTATTTATTTTTTATTTTTGCATTATTTGAGGTCTGAAAGCTCTGCATCTTTTTCGTTATTGTGTCAATTTCTCATTTTCTGCTAATAAAAACTAAATTTTTGCTTGGGATTTCAGAGACATGTTGTCAGTAGTTCATAGAATAAAAGAACAATGTTCATTTTATGTAAACATATACCTATAAGGAGTGAAATCAGATAAACTGATCATTTTAAGTGATCTCTTAATATTTCCCAGAGCTGTATATGAGGCTTCAGCTCTTTGACAAAGTGACTGATAACTCCATGTTTTGCTCAGGTATCGCCACCTCTACAAGCCGATGTTCAAGGTAGCCCATAAAACAGTGACTGAACTGGAGTGGCGCTGTTGTCCTGGGTACTCTGGTTACAACTGTATGGATGGTCACCAGATTTACCAGCATCCAATCAGGATGATGCCACCATTCAAAGGTCCACCAATGAAAGGCCCACAGTTTGGGGGTCCACAGCACCAAGGGCCCATGTTCAAAGGTCAAATGTTGAAGACGCCACCTATGAAACCAAACCTCTGGAGTCAACCGAAGCAATCTCACACCAGCAGTTTCAGCTCTTACCCACTGCCTCACTTTGGGTCCTCGTCTTACCCCGACTCATCCTTTGAGCCTTACCCACCAGAACCTCAGCCAGAACCAGAATACCAGGAGCCACATCTTACAGACGGCGACCCAGAGCACCAGGGAGAATACAACCAAAGACCAGAGGATGTTACCCCAGCGGAAATGGGCGCTCCAACCGCAGGAGAACAGCCAGAGGGGAAGATCACAGGTAACTGAATGACTGATGCAGACAGAGACTTTCTCTTCTCAGTTTGGGACAAAGGAAAATCTTCTTACAATAGAAACTGCAACACCAATTCTTTGTCTTTAAATAACCATGTTTTCTGTATTCTGCAAGGATCACTACTATGCAGTGACCTTTACTCAAAAGCTGACTTTGCACACAGATCTGCTTATAATTAATTTATTAAACTTGATTAAATCAAGAAAGGAAATATTGATCTAAATCATGCACTGCAAAAACACAAAATCTTACTAAGTATTTTAGTCGAGTTTCTAGTGCAAATATCTTAGTTCAATTCACATAAACCAAAACAAACATACAAGTAACTTTTAAGCAAGATATGAAAGTCAATAATTCCTTAATACTGCTGAAAAAAATATTAGTTCCACAGGCAGATTATTTCATTTATAACATGGAAAAATGTCTTGTTGCAAGTGAAATAATCTGCCAATGGAACTAGTTCTTTTAATCAATATTAAGGAATTGTTGACTTAAAACAAGCTCCTACAGTTTGTTGAAAAGTTACCTGAAGATTAGTATAGTATTATTTCAAGTGTACCAAGATATTTGCACCAGAAACTAGACTAATCAATGCTTGGAGTGTTTTTTTATTGCTCAGAAATGACTCAGTTTCGTTCTACTTTTTTCTAATTGGTAGAGAAAAAACATGCAAATTTCTTGTAATAACGCAAAGTCCTTTTTAAGTTTTGGATCTAGAATCATTTACATGTACATTTCCAACAACAAACCAGACTACTTTATTAGTTTATTTAAAGTATTGCATGAGCAGTTTATTGATGAGTGGGTGCAAAAACTTTTTGTTTTGGCACCCAAGTTGTTGACCAAACATTTAGACCCCTCTGACTTACACATTCTTCCTGAAAATGAGCTTGTCTGATTTTCTGTTTATAGGCCAGGCTCTGGGGAGAGAGACAGAGGAGAGGATATTTAGAATAGAGGAGGACCTGCGGCATCTGAACCATGGTCTGGAGACACTCAGGGGAACCGTGTCTGGACTGGAGAACAGCCTGAGAGCCTCGCTGAGAGACGACGCCAGCAGGATGCTGTCAGCTCTGCTCTCTGCTGCTCCAACGCCTCTTGCTGCTCCCGCTACAGCGTCCAACCCACCCACCGTCGGGTTTGTGGAGATTCCTGCCAGAGATCTCGACATGGAGGCCTTCGATGGCAGCCACACGTTTCCAGACCTCACAGAAATGAGTGGAAGATTGGAAGAGCTGAGGACGGAGCTGCAGGAGCTCAGAGCAACGGTTCAGGGACAAGATGGAGTCCTGAAGATGATCTCAAATAAAACCAGGGTTGGTGTGGAGAGTTTGATGGATGCTAAACTGAGTGCAGTCAGGGTGGAAATACTCGATGGATTGGAGAAACGAGTTGAGAGTGCAGAGGAGCGTTGCGGAGAGAAGGTGGGAGCTGAGCGGCGGCAGTGCCAGAGGGACCAGCAGCAGGAGCAGATGAGAGGCGCTCTGGGGGAAAGCATGTCAAAGCTGAGGGCCGAGCTGGGGAACATCCAGTCGCAGATCCATCCATCAGGTGAGCTGGCAGAACGAGTCCTGCATCTGGAAACATCCGTGGCAGACCTGAACCGGTCCCAGACGCACCTGAGAGTGGCTCTCAGCGGTCACAAGGACCACATAGAGGCGATGCTGGAGGGCCGCCTTCGGTACGTTGAAGACAAGCTCAACCTGACTGGGCAGATGAGAAGTGGAGATCCTGTGGAAGAAGCTGCAACAGGGCGGAGGCTGGAGGCCAGGATGGAGGAGAAGCTCCGAGACCTGGAGCACCGCTTACTGACGGCTCTAGAGGAGCTGAGCAACGCCACCGCCCCCACTCTGCTGGAAGGCCATGTTGTTCCAACACTGGAGACGGAGCTGGAGTCCCTCCGCGGGAGGCTTGAACTCGATGTAGACCGAGTGCAGAAACACCTAAACAACCTGGAGATTCTCTGCTCCTCTCCATGTTCTCTTGCCACCCAAGGAGACGCTGCTGGGCCGGGTGAAAGTCAAGACGTCGAGCAGAACATAAAGCAGGTTTTAGACTCGCAGAACGACCGCTTGAGCAGTCTGAACTTCACCCTGCAGAAGATCTTAAACACCAGGGAGAGGCAGGTAGACGCAGAAAGAGGTCCTCCATTTCAGGCAGAGCTTACAGTTCTTAAGTTCAATGTTCGTTCAGTCAACCACACCCTGATGAGTCTCCAAGACTCCCTGGGCACAGTGGTCCATCAGGTGGGAGAGGCCAACAGCTCGTGGCATGAACGAGAGCTTCGCCTGGCGAAGCAGATGAAGGGCGTGGTCCAGCTGGTCGGGCATCAGGCCTCCATGCTGGGGGCAGGCGAGCGCAGGCTGACCCGACTCAAAGCTGAGCTGCAGGACATGAAGAAGCGGCTGGCGAAGGAGGTCCGTGGGTGCCGGAGCACCGCCATGGTGGTCAAGAAGGAGGTAACTGAGGTTGGAGGGCGGGTTGCCAGTGTGGAAGATCAATGTAAAGGTCTGAATTACCTGGCAGAGGATCTGGAGAGAATCAGGGAAGAGCTGGAGAAACAATCCAGCAGTCTTCTTCTGCAGGTTAACGGGACGCTGTCCAGCCACGCTCAGCAGCTGTACGAGCTGAAAGACGAGCTGAGAAACTGCACCATGAGGGCCGAGCCGACCAGGAGCTCAGAGGCCAAACGAGGCGACACATTCACTCTGAATTAGTTCAATCGGTAGGGATGTTAATATTTTCCGGCTGAAACCTTTAAAGGTAACCTATTATGCTTCCTTCAACAAGTTAGGTTAAGTCTGTGGGCGTAAGAAAACATGTTCATCACATTTTTTGTACAAAATCAGTTTTTGATAAACAGATTTCAATGTGGTCAGTTCTGCCTATTTTGAGCTGTTTTATGGCCTCCTGTCACTTTAATCAGCTGCTGCCCCCCCCCCCCCACCACCTTATCTCTAACCGCTACACACAAATTGC
>NW_015112647.1:26203-42994 GCF_001443285.1 Poecilia latipinna | reverse complement strand
TGCCTTTTTTTGGCTTTTTTTATGCCCCCTGTTCCTTTTAATACGCGGCTCCCCCCCCCCCCCAACTCAACGTTTACACTCACATGTGAAAATGGCTCCAAACAGATGCATAATTATGCAAACGTACATCTTTGAAAAGCATTAGTAAAGCCTCCTGCACAACCAACAAGATTCACAAATGCCTTTTTGATCCCAAATGAAAATTAAATGTTGCTGTAACTAATATTAATTCAAGATTCTTAAAAGAGTTACTGTAGATGGTGATGGTTGAATGCAGTAAGTGGATTTTGGATGGTAAGTTGACTTGTCTTTTCCAGCAGCCATTGTACAGCACATAAAGCAGTAAAACAAGCTGACCAAATGTGCTGGAACTCCACCTGGGTTGCTAGGTAGTCTAGACTTGGGTTGGGTTGCTAGGAGACCGGGGCTGCACTCCTCTGAGGTTTCTAGGCAGCATGACTTAACAAGGAGGTTTTTGATACGGCTCATTTTCCAGACACCAAAAAACATTTAGTTATTGCTAAAAAATGGTTGTCCTGCTTTTAGAAGCAGTGAAGATTCAAATGGAAGTAAAAAAAATTGTGCAAAATGTGAATTTTGCATATTAGGTCCCCTTTAAACCTGCACTGAAATAGAAATATCATCATGATATGCAGAGGAAAAAAAGAAGGCAGCTATCTGTGATTGAAATTGTTCCATTCAAGACGGTGCTATATGACAAATTATTTTTTGTAAACAATTTTTTAGAGTGATTGAAGGATGAATCTGTGAGTGTGAAGCTTAGATGAACAATCACTTAACAATGTCTCTATGTTTTTATACTGAATTTTCTTATGCCAAGGCCATATATATATTTGTGTAACAATCTGTTGGACGTTGGGTTTAGTTTATTTTGACTTTTATTTCTGTGATCCTGATCTTTAAAGTTCATTTTCCTTCAGTTTCTCTGTATCTAGGTGTCACAACTCTACACCTGTTGTCCATCTACTTGCCTGTGGAGTATAAATAAGTATAAATAAGTATAAATACTCCTTTGTTTCAGTCAGACATTGTCACATCATACTGTTGTCCACGCAGGTTTGCTGTTCTGTTTTGAGTTGTTGAATAATTGTTGTTTCACCAAACCACTGGATTCTTTAGCTCTTCATTTAGGTCCTCTATAAAAAACTCATCATGAGAGTTTGGTTGTTATTATTGTGTGAATGTTCTTAAATTTCATCCTCTTTAAAAAATCCAATAAAAAAAATCTGGAGTATTTCAGTATTTCAGTATTTCTGTTTTTCTTTTAACAATTAGTGAAAAAGCAGTCAGTCTTAAATCATCTCATCTGATGTAAAATCGTTATCTTACATTGATTGTACAGAAGCCTGCAACAGATCCCATCAGGTCAAAAACAAAAGGTGTGTGTAAAAAAGTAAGTACACCCCATGACTCAATTGACCTAAAGCTGAATCTGGCTATAATCGAACTGTAATGACAATTCGACGCTACGCAGCTTAGCATAAACAACCGTCCTCCAGTGCAAAGAGAGAAGTGTAGACCTGAATGAGGCGGCTGCTAATGCTAATTCAATATGTGGAAGAAAAGTAAGTACACCCCATGAATCCACTGACTTGTAAAGCCATATTTGGGTTTACAAGTCAATTTACCCAATTGCTAATGTTCACCTGTGACTTGTTTAATGCGCCATTTTGGCGCTAAGAATGACCAACCATCCTCCACTGCATAGAGAAAAGTGTCGATCTTAACAAGGCGGCTGATAGAGCTAATTTAACACGTGGAAGAAAAGTAAGTACACACCATGAATCTATTGCTTGTGACACCATCTTTGGCAGCAGCGACTTGAACTTGGGTGAAGCTTCATGTGTTGGTCAGATGTCATTGGACGCGGTTGACTCAATGACTTAACCCCAAACCATCACTCCTTCACCGCCGTGCTTGGCAGTTGGTATTAGGTGTATTTTCTGATACACAAACTAAGCATGGGACTTTGTTACAGAATTAAACATCTCTATGTAGGCTTTAACTGTTCAACAGAACCACTAGAGGGCAGTAGAGACATGTTAATATGTTTTGCTTCAGTGCCGTGAGGATCTATGCAGACAGTAAATAATACTCCAATGCCTTCCAAGAATTAAGTCAATAGGGACAAAGCTCGCTTGCCAGAAGAATATTACAAATTTGTATTATTGCCAAGGTGATGAAGAAAGACAACCCAGGAGCAGCAGCCAATATCTCATTTCTTCTGGTTACACAGCTCTCATTGGACGCTGCAATATAGTAAAAAGTGACCTTGCTAATAACCCTCTCCTGTTAGCTCCTGCTCTGCAATCAGGTGGTAAAATGACAGCTTCATGGGAAATGAGTCCACTGTTGTGTGAAAACACTTTATCCCCAGACATGGGCTGCATATTAACTGAGGAAATGAAATAATAGAGGATGGAAAAGAGAGCAGACAGGAAGTGAAAGACTCCACATTTATGTTGTTTGGGGAGCTGGAAAGATGAGCGAATTTGAGATGGAAACGTACACATGAGGAAAAGACACACAGTTACAAAAAGTTAACACTTCACAGTTAAAAAAAGGGACCCATGATATCTATCTAATTATCTGTGCTCTCTTCTTTGTATTCCCCAAATGTCTGGATTGGGTTCACAGTAACACCAGACCAGACAACAACCCATTAATCTTTGTTTGTTTCCAACAAGACACTTGGACAGAAAGGGCAGACATGGCTCTGGTGAATTTGTCTCTCTCTCCTCATGGTGGAGTTACGCTTCCTGCGCGACACGCAGAGCGTCGCTGACCACCGCCTCCCTCCACCCAAATCACAAAAGGCACAGCTGGCACGAAGACAGACGACAGAGGATATTGGAGTAAACACAGGGCGGCAGCTTTCGAAAATGTGAATCATCCTGTATAATGTCCTCTGCAGAAGCTTAAGGTTAAAGTAGTGTGCAGCTTTTGTCCTCATTACAGTGATGGCCAGAGAACAGACAGAGTTGATTACAGCTGGCTCGCAAACCAGGAAGCCCAGGAGAGAGTTGCGTTAAATCAAGGACTTCTCCGGGATTTGACATTTTCCAAGGAGACGTTACAAATAAAGCTGAGCTAAAGGATTTATCCTCAGCCTGAAGTTGCAGTAATAATGTAAGAGTTTTAGAAAATAATCCGACTAACTCGCTGAACAGACGCAAAGAAGAAGTAAAAAGGAAACGGAGCCACGGCTGAAACAAAATGAGATATTATCATTATAATAAAAAAATCTGAAAAATGTGAAACAGAACCAGTCCAAGCTCTGAATAGATGCTTAAAACGCACACAGGTGTGGATTTTTCATAACCTTCTCCACTTGAACAGAAACAAAACTGCAGTTATTATCTTTGGGCCGACAGTCAAACTCATTTTCATTCTGGGCCGCATCAAGATCATCAATGTAGAGGTTGAAAGTATTGATAAAACCCATTAGGAAACTGTTAAAATCCAGAATAACATACTTTAATAATCTTTAAAAAGAACTGGACAGAGATGCTCCCCCTTCCAAAGCTTTTTAAAAAAGGTTGATTTACGTTTTACCCTTGGAAAAGTACGGCGAATAACTTTGTTATCATCTGAGTGTTTTTCACGTTAGGTCTGTAAACGTCCTGTTTTCTGTTATTTATTTTCAATGTTTATTTTTATCTGTGAGGTTGAAGTTTTTTTATGGATTAGACCCAGGAGGCGTTTCACTGTAACCCACTGAGGCTGCTTTGACCTGGACAAGGGGATTTTTCTCTATGTTGGTCAATTAGGTGGGAACGTCTCTGAAGTCACAATGTAATTTATTTGGTAAAAAATAAATCAGAGGACTTGCTTACGCCGTAAATATTCACATTTGTACAACCTTTTTCCACCTTTATGTGAGGAATGAACTTCTCTATACTAAAGTTTATGTTTTATTTTCTTTTTTTAATTCTGCTTTTGTCATAGCTAGCGAGAATATAATGACCAAACTTTTATAGCTGCAGTATGTATATAATTTTTATTTAAAAAAAAATATTTTTTTAATATATTTGTTAAAATTATCACCATGTTGTGACTGTAAAACATAAGACATATAGAAAAAAAATCGAGTCCCAGTGCTCCCTGCCAGAAATAGCCAATCAGAGCCAGGAGGAGGGTCTTAGCGCTGTCAATCACCCTCTTGCTCACTCACTCCTGCTTGCTTATTGCTAAGCTACAGCTGGTTCACCACGAGGGTAGCTAGCATAGCCACTGATGACGCTGGATAAACGATTTTCCTGTAATGTATTTCCACCATTAACACATTCAGCAGTGTACATGAGGATGATTGACAGCGCTAAGACACTCCTCCTGGCTCTGATTGGTCATTATGCCCAGGAGCGGTGCATTTCTGCAGACTGCAATAGTAGCTCATAGAGGCGGAGCTTCATTTTTTCACCTATTGTCTGTCCCATTAATACCATCACAACATAGCCACAGTTTTTGGATAAAACTTTTCTTTTATAAAAGTTACATTCAGCAGCTTTAATGTACATCTGATCTTAGTTTTACGAGTGTATTGTCTTCTTTTTAACTGCATTTATAATTCCCTCTATGTTGTGCACCAGACTTGGACATGAAGCTAATTTGACATTTATATAGCTTGTGTCTCTCTGGTCCCATGTCAGTTTCAGGCAGTATACGAGTTTAATTGGATTAAAGATACAGAAAAAAGGAGAATGTTTTAAATCTGTAGATGACATTCACAGTCAAATTATTTATGGTCAGGAAGTCGAACAAAGTTTTCAGCTGCAAAGCTTATCATATTGCAGCGTCATGTCGGATTAACTCTGTACAGCTTGTGGGTTTTGTAATCCATTTCCTGCTCTCCTGGGTTGAAATATAAATATGATAATACCTGATTATTTTCACGTCTTCTAAACTATGTAAAAGAAAAGTACCACTGAAACATTTTGGGATTGATTATTACAGAAATGCAAGTTATAACTACTGGATTTCAGACTTTAACACTAAAATTCTCAGATTTCTTAGTCAAATTTTTCTAACCATTTTGCAACAATTAAAAAAATACACTTAGTTGGCTTTAGATATACAATGACAATAAGATAAGGGCAACTAACTGCTATAGGGCAAAGTGATGCGAGTGTGCATAACATCACAGCGAAAGTGGTAAATAATTAAATAAAAACTATTTCTGCTATTGCCATCACCACTACCAGAAGTAATAACAGACAGTATTATCAATATTAATATTATCCTCTGGCCCAAATGTTATAAGACATATTCTTAACGAGACAGAGAAAAGAAAAACCTGAGACAAAAATATTATTCCCTACTGGTCCAGATTTGAAACATACTAAATTAAATAGTTCCCTGGACTCTCCGAGAATGAGAGTGCGTTCACACCGGCCCTGTTTAATTAGGTTTAATCAAACTGTAGTTCGTTTGCGTGGAAAGTCAGATTTACTTTGGGAGGCATGAATGTGTAAAAGCAAAATCTGGTTCGCCTATAAACCTGGGTATCTGTTTGATTAAAATGAACTCTGGTGCGATTCAGTGCATAATGTGGATGCAAGCGGACAGGAGACCGCTCCAAAAGCAGGAAGTGGACTACAGCGCAGGGCATTCTGGGTAAACAGAACTAAAACAAACGCGCTACTCTGGCGCTAGCTGTAGAAATGACTTCTTGGTCTTTTACCAAAGACAAAAGAGAAATCCTACAACCGCTAAAATCTGATGCTACTCCATTTTTGTCTACATTTTTGTGAATTAAGTTGTGCTCATTGACTTCTTCTGAGGTTTTTGTGTCGTTCCTTTCAGTTGTTTCTCCAACAGTGCCACCACAGGCGAGGAGGGGAACAACTTTTACAATTAGTTTGGTTGTCTGACAGTGCAGTGTGAAAGCGAACCACAGCTGAAAATGTAACAAATGTTACAGTTTTGAACCAAGTCTGTGGGACTATCAGGTATGAAAACAACCTGAAATAAACGTGTGATCATTTGAGATTATCTAAAGACTCCCAACTCGTTGCTGTCATCACCCCAACTTTGGTCATCATTGATAGGGCGTTTAAGGTTTCAGAAATTTGTTTTAAAATTGTTTTTGAAGACCTGTTTTACTAATCAGCCCAGATATATTTTGGACTGATAACTGTCTGATAAAATATTGGAACCCAATTGAACCGTACAATCTGTAGTCTTCTGGATTAAGCCTTACAGCTCTGGAAAAATATTAAGAGACCTCCAATAATGATTATTTTCTCTAATTTAACTTTTTATAGGTATATGTTTGAGTAAAATGAGCATTGTTCTTTTATTTTGAGAACTTCTCACAACATGTCTGTGAAATTCCAAACAAATTTAGTATTTATCTGCAGAAAATGATGCAGAGCTTTCCAACCTCAAATAATGTAAAGAAAACAAGTCATGTTCATTTAGAAACAACAATAATAATGTTTTAACTCAGGAAGAGTTCAGAAATAAGTATTTGGTGGAATAACCAGGAGGTTTTCAATGGGGTTCAGTGCTGTGGGCTCTTCATTTTTCTAGAGCTGTAGTCGGCTTTCAAAGTACAAAGACTGTAGAAATACTAAATTAAAATACGGTGGAAAAATATTGTGTTATGCATGAAAAGACTGAACCGATTTTTTTAAGCCTTGAACCTTTCCAAGCTGTTTTTCTTAAAGTCAAAATAATAATTCCAACATTTTCACACATAAACTCCGTTATATTTAACTCCCAAACTTTCCTCTCATCCCGATGGTCTCCTGCCATCTCCAATCTCGAATTAACTTCACTCTCTGGCTGACCAGTGGCTGTGACACTAGATCATCTAAATATGCTCATGCACCCGGCCATGTCAGTGGCCAAATAAGGGGCCAGGCCGAGGTCTTAATATGACAGCGTTGCTCTTTACAGCTCTGACAGCCCTGCAACCTCTGCACAGCTCAGGCAGTGAGGCCACGCTCCCTTAAGCAGCTTTCCATGACTGTCAGTCTGCGAGCTGTGCAGCTCCCAGCAAACTGCATGGACGGCGATGATAAAGTAGGATGACACAGCGCTTTAGGTGCAGCTCCAGCCCTCCCTCAAAGACCTGAATTTACTGTTTGACCACAAATGAAACTTTATTTTTCAAGTGAAAGTCGCATTTGTTTCGGACTGTTGAATTAAGCTCCTTATTCCACGTCAAATGCTAATTGCAAAGAGTCGATGCTGTTTAACTGATCAATATGCTGAACTGCTGCTGAAGATTTCCAAGTCCTAATGAGCCAGTTTTATTGTTTCTGCTTCACATTTATGGATGGAGCGCCTTAGCTGTATGCATTGAGAGCATTTCTGTTACATGGCATCAAATAGATAAACCACCCACACACACACCGATATACACAGCGGAGGCATTCGTACTTTAACTCAGGGACACTGAGGACAGACCAGCCGTCCAATTAGTGGATGAACAGCCATACATCCCCAGGCGCAGCCACTCATTTCTTCATTCCAACAACTGGAAACAAACTGAAACATGTTCATTACTGACCCTCTATTTTGTAAACATTTCTTGAAGATGAAATAGAGCATAAATCACACAGTTATGTTTTTTTTTTGTGTTTCCTAGTAACTGTGAAATGGTAAGAATTGTGAGTCATGTGAAGCTAAAAAATACGCAGACAGCTGTTGGCAGCTGTGAATAAAACTTACATGAAATTGATGCTGGTGTATTTCTTCTAATACGCTCAATGAAAATAAGTTAATCAGCAGAAATGATACAGCAGCAGACAGGAAGGGTGTTTAATCGAGCAGAAGCAGCTGACAGACTGAGACTGAAACATTCTTGAGTATTAAAAATGTCTTGGAACTCAAAGCATTTTTTACATTTTCAGCTGCTGCGGTTCACTTTCACACTGTCAAACAAACAAAACACTTTGAAAAAACAGTTCCCCTCTTCACCTGTGGGTCTCTGCACTTTGAAACATACGGTCGCTCATACGGATAGAGCGACTGTATGTTTTCTACGCTCCTTCGTCCATACGTACCTTCCTTTTGGGAGGGCGAGGGGGCGCCGATTTATGTTTTCGAATCCACCTGAATAATATGTAGTTGCGCCCCTGTGTAGCTATATATATCAGCTGTGACTAATTGTCATTTCGGTTGGTTTCTACATTCAAGATGGTTGAATAGACCCTAACATTAGATGCTAGATGTTAGGATGACGCCATTGTAATGACGCTGCAGGTCTTTTGTGGGCAGCTTTAACGGGGGACATTAACATCCCCTCTGTGCAAAATTCACATTTACGTGTTTTTATACTTCAGTTTGGGTCTCAACTGCTTCTAAAAACAGCCCAACTGATTAAAAAACCTCACAGACGTTTATTTGACAATAACTTAAAGTTTCTTGGTGTCTGGAAAATGAGCTGTTTCAAAAACCTGCCGAATGTTCAGTTACATCCAAAGGGCACTGAGCTGTTACCTAGCAACTCCAGCCTGTTACCTAGCAACGACCCAAGCAGAATTCCAGCATGTTTGGTCAGCTGGTTTTACCGCTGTATGATGGTTACTGGAAAAGGCAAGAGTTTTGTTGGTGACCTATTGATTTACTACTCAGAAACCACTTGCTGCACTGCAAAAACACAAAATCTTACCAAGAATTATTGTTCAGTTTCTAGTGGAAACATTTTAGTACACTTTAAATAAATTACAAGTAACTTTTCAGCAAGATATTGGAGCTTATTTCAAGTCAATTATTACTTAATAATGATGAAAAAGTACTAGTTCCATTGGGTTATTATTTCAATTACAACAATACATTTCTCCTATTTTATACGTGAAATAATCTGCCAATGGAACTAGTATGTTTTTATCAATATTAAGGAACAATTCACTTAAAACAAGCTCCTATATCTTGCTAAAACTACTTCTAGGTTAGTTTTGTGTTTTTCAAAGGCATTAAGATATTTGCATTAGAAACTAGACGCAAATACTTGGTAAGATTTTGTGATTTTGCGATGTGCATTCTTGTTGGTTGTGCAGGAGGCTCTATTTACGCTTTTCAAAGATGTATGGTTGTATAATTACGTGTTGGTTTTTTTTGCATTCGTTCAGTTCGGTTGCTAGCAGCAGTTTATCTGGATTTAAAGTGACAGGTAACCCTATAGCAGCTCATTCTGAAAGGAGCTCAAAACAGACTAAAATTTAATTCTAATGATTTTGTGCAATAAAATTTTATGAACATGTTTTTTATAGCACACAGACCTGTCCTAACATGTGCATAACAGGTCACCTTTAATGAACAGAGTTTAAAGACAGATGAACAAAGTGAGGGGAAAAAGCCGGAGAAGTGGTTGAGACGGGTTGGGGAGTGGTACTTTGAGTCATCAGCGATGCTCAGACCTTCACAGTATTATGCTGATCCCTCTCCCTCGCTCTGCCTCCCTCCCTCTCTCACTCTGAGCTTCTCGTTATACATCAGCTAGACTCGGGTGCGTGTCCAGGATGAGGAGCGCACACGCTGCGTGACGGAGCGCACCCTCGTCCACCTGGCTGCTCACGTGCGTGTCGGCGTTTTGGAGGAGGATTCCTCCACTGAGTGTCAGCCTCACACCGGTCCCCTGCTCCCTCCTCTCTTCTTCTTCTGTGTTTTCAGTTTTTGTTTTTCCTCCCAGAGGCTGGTCAGATCCTCTCCTCCATGTCTGGCTCTCCACCTGGCCTCCATGAGTTTAATTGAGGACAAGCCATTCCTCCCTGGAAGGTAAGCAGCAGCGTCTGTTTCCAGAGCAGAACGGTGACTTTAGGCATCACGGATGTTGATGTATTTCACCTTTTTTGAGTTTCCTTATGTGGTTTTAAGAGGAAATTAAAATTCACATAAAGATGATACAGCTGAAAACATGGATTGTATGTAATTTTAGGGAATTTTCTGCGATTTGTGTCTGATTAGGAAGAAAGAGTGTTTCCTGAAGGGCAGCTTGTTTCAGTAAAGTGGAGTCGGATTGTTCAGCCTGATGATTAAATGAAGTCAGAGACCTGACAGAAGACTGTGTGGGACCCCGCGCAGGATTAGTGACGAGGCGCTCTGACTGCACCTCTCAGCCGCTGCTGTTTATCTTCCAGCCCGTGTGGAAACCGTCACAGTGGTCGACCGTTTCCGACGCAGCCGGGTTGATCTGATCCCAGGCGGCATGCACTGTTTGTTTGAATGTTTGCCTGTAAATAAGCTGCCTGTTGTCGTTGCACAAACATAACTGTGGGTTTCACTTCGGCTTGCCATCAGAAAATCAATATCTGTAGACAATGCTTGGCTATTATGAGCAAGTGTGGCCTGAGAGCTTGGAACAACTTTATTTAACAAAGTGATTCATCTTCGACATTCAGGGATTCCCGTCAAAGCAAAGACATGAAGGAAACGTGAAACAGGATAAATGTCAGAACTCGATGAATAGATTTGTGTGATTTAATGAAGCAGAAAATCACTTTACAGATATTTGCTTCTGCTTCTAATCTGATGTGTATAACACTGCTAAGTCATTTTCAGTGATACTAATCAAGGACATGAATGTCATTCAAGGTTTTGGGTCTTAATACTTAATTTTATCTGTGTTTGGTCGATATACAAGATCAATGAATTTTAAAAGGGTTAAAGATATGGTTGAAACGATTAATCGGATTAATCGAGATGAATTGATTACTTAAATAATCGTCAATTAATTTAGTTCAGTCAACTGACAGATTAATAAAAGACCAGAAGCTGAAAGAATGACACACTCAGAGCAGCAATTAAGCCAGAACTTTAAGAAAATATATATACAACCAAGAGACCACTAAAAATGATCAGTTTATCTGATTTTACTTTTTATAGGTACCGTATTTTTCAGACTATAAGCCGCTACTTTTTCCCAAGCTTTGAACCATGCAGCTTGTAGCCCGGTGCAGCTTTTCTGTGGATTTTTCTTCAACCGCCAGGGGGCGCTTTAGCAGGAAGTGAATCATTGAAAGTCAAAATTGGAAATCAAAGAAGAAAGCGCTGATTTTCATTTTAGAACAAGCACATGCTAGCAGCAGGCACGACGGAGAAATTTCTTTAAACTATCCCCTCATCATGGAAACAACACGAAGAAAAAGATGCAGCTTTTAAGTTGAGGACTATCGATCAGGCAGGAGGGAAATGGAGCCGCTGCACATTAACTCGGTGTGAACGAATCCATGGTTCGGCGCAGGGCTGCGTCCTTAATAGCAGATTTGTTAAGGAAAACCGAGAGGCGCAGATACCAGCTGCTTATAAATGTACGTTTCCAGTTTGTTTGTTTTTAACTTTGTGGGTGTGGCTTTTAGTGAAGTGCGCTCTATAGTCCATAAAATACGGTTTATGTCTGAGTAAAATGAACATTGTTCTTTTATTCTATGAACTACTGGCATGTCTCTGAAATGTCAAGCAAAATTTTTGTATTTATTTGCAGAAAATGAGAAATGGTCAAAATAACTAAAAAGATGCAGTGCTTTCAGACCTCAAATAAAGCAAAGAAAACAACAATACTACTGTTTTAACTCAGGAAGAGTTCAGAAACCAATATTTGGAGGAATAACCAGGAGGTTTTCAGTTCGGATTCACTGCAGTGGGCTCTTAGTTTTAACCAGAGCTGCGTATTTATATAAATAAGTTTTAAAGAAAACGTCTTTATCTAATTTAATTGAACAGTTTTAACTTTAACTGGTTCAAATTATGTTAATAAAATCTACCATTAAGCACCTTTTGCTAGTTAATTATTAATCAGTTAATGACAAAATAAACAGATTATCTGTAGACCATATGATATGATGTCAAGTAGAAAGCGCTCAGATTTTCACATGTTGATGTTAGATGTATTTTTTAAACTGCAGCTGCATTTTTTGCTACAAATAAAGCATTTTCTAAAGGAATTGTGTTTTTGCATTTTATGTAATAAAGTTATTTTCTTATTTAAAAATGAATCAATTATTCAAAAGATTAACTGATATAATAATCAGAATAATTGATTAGTTGGCAGAAAAATTGATTAATCGGAATAATTGCCAGAATAAGAAATGTTAATATCTTTTAATGTATTTCTAACACTGTATAAAAAGATTCAAGTGGTTTAATGAAAAAATTGCAGAATGTGCCCATTTTTTATCCCATTAATCGATTATCATAATAGATAGACTAATTGATTATTAAAATAATCATTAAATGAAGTCCTAGTTAAAAATGATAAAATTATAATATTTCTATATGTAGTGATAAAAAAAATCATTCTGTTGGATATTTGGCCATTTTTCTTGGTATGACTGCTAGAGTTAATTTTAATTATTTGTTTTGCTGGTAAGAATTAGCTTCTTCTTCATTCCTCCCACTTTGTTCTGTCAGCTCTACATCCCTCAGCATGATGCTACCACCACTGTGCCCCGAAGCTGGTGAAGTGTTGTTGGCTCTCAGTGGAGTGAAATCGCTCCGTCTTTGTCTCAGCTGACAGACAAATGGTTTTTAATATACATATATCTCAAATGTTTATGTATTTTATGCAGTTTTTGTATGGGGTAATATTGTTGCCATAAGTCGAGAGCCCATATTTTCTTTATGAAAGCAGGATTTCATGTCTTTTGTTCTCTTTCATGTGCTTACATTTTCAGTTTGAAAGCAAACAAGTATTAAATGTTTTGAGAACAAAAGACATGAAATCCTGCTTTCAGACAGGAAATGTGTGCTCTCGACTTATGGCAGCAATCTTCCCCCATATTCTGGCACAATTACTGCGCTGTGGTTAAATGGACAATCTGCAGAAGACGGAATTATGTTTAATCCAGTTAATCGATTAATCGTCAGTATAACCAATAGAATAATTGATTAATCATCAGAATAATTGATGATTAAAAAAATCTATAGAATGATTAATCAGAATAATCAATTAATCATCAGAATAATCGCTAGAATGAGTAATGTAATGAATAATCATTACTAAAATAATCGTTAGTAAGAGTTTGATATAAACTAATTCCTCTTGAGAAAACAAAGGTTTGAATTAAATCCATAAAACCCCAAACTCAACATAATGTTCACACCAATGAGGAGTGTATTTAAATATCTGACTTCCTGTAAGTTTTTCCCATTGTTTCATTAAATGAATATCAGAAACCTGAAGCTTATATTAAAGGCAGCAGTGAAGAGGTAGCCGGTGCTACTAGTTCTGTTTAGTACATGATAGAAATCAATGTCCAAACGTGAATCCAGGCCTGCTGGGAACTCATTTATAGTCTGATGAGATCATGTCAAGCTCTGCATCTTAAACACTTTAGGTGCGCGCTGCATCATGTGACCCCTCCCTCAGACATTATATAATTTATGTCGCAGCACGGGTGCCGACGTTGGAAGGAGTCGCCTCTGATGGCCCTGTCATGCTGCTGAGGCTTTGTGTGAATATCATACAGTTCTGGCATTTGCTTGTCACTGACAGTCCCTCTCAGTCGAAGAGGCAGGCAGGGTGAATACAGTCAGCTTTAATCTCTCAAAGGTCTCCACGGGCTCTGGGGGACATGCCACAAAGAAACCATACATGTTTCTGCAACGATTTCCTGCTGCATATTTTATATCGCTGTGAATTATAAGCCTACTAGATTATCGCATACAATGAACTCCAGATTGGGGCCAGTATTTATGGGTCAGCTGCTTTATTGAATGCGATTGTCAAAAACAGCAGACAATTAGCAGCTAGTTTGAGATGATGATTATTTTAGATTTCCTGCTTTGGGATCTGTGATGAATTGTGAAAAGTAACACAGAAAGCATAAAAATGTTAGAGCTCTGATGAAAACACTGTTGGCGCCCTGGGGGGCCAGGAAGCCCAATTAAACCAAGCGTAAAAGATGCAGTGTGACACAAAACATCCCAAAACACAAACACAAGATATGTCAAAGCCGCAAACTCTGAGGGCTGGCCGTGAACATACTGTACCATGACCACGATTATGTAATCACTGCTGTTATTTAAGCAATTACAATCACTGATATTGTTGCTGACGCCACTTCAAGGCCATAAAGGTCAAAGAACACGACCGTAGAAATGAAATTTAAAGGAGACCTATTGTACAAAAATCACATTTTGGTAAGTTTTTGTACTTCCATTTGGGTCTAAACTGCTTCTAAAAACAACCCAAGCACTAAAATAAAAGACCCTCCCAGCTGTTTTTTAAGTTCATGTTTTTTGGTGTTTGGAAAATGAGCGGCTTCAAAAACCTTCCGAATGTTAATGATTCGTTCCAGTTGTACCCAACTTCTTAGTTGGAAAAATTAATTAAAACCCTAAAGGAGTTGGATTTTCTACTGGGAAACTGGGAGCAACTCCAGCTACCCCCAGTTACAATCTGTAAGGAGCTTTGCTTTTCAATATGGCTGCTCTTTGCCTCAACCACAGTACAACGTGGTGGAAACATGTTAAATTTACAATTTAAAAGTGCATCTAAAATCAATGATACCTGTAACGCCTTCAATTCTAAGCTAAAAACAAATTAAAAGTGATGTTTGCTTATGGGAACTAAAGTTTAAACAGTACTTGTTCTGTTGGCAGATTATTTCCAAATATCCATCCATCCATCCATTTTCTGAACACCCTTGTCCCTCAGTGGGGTCGGGAGGGGTGCTGGTGTCTATCTCCAGCTAACGTTCCGGGCGAGAGGCGGGGTACATCCTGGACAGGTCGCCAGTCTGTCGCAGTATTTCCAAATAACATTGGGAAAATGTCTTGTTATAAATAAAATAATCTGCAAGTGGAACTAGCACTTTTTCATCAGTTTTAAGAAAATATTGACTTAAGCTCCTACATCTTGCAGAAAAGTTAAACACAAGTTAGTTTAATCTTATTTCAAGCATACTAAGATGTTTGTACTAGAAACTAGACCAAAAATACTTTGTAAGATTTTGTTTTTTGTAGTACAGCAACCTAGGTCAGCTGGTTTTACTGCTCTATGCGCTGTACAATGGCTGCTGGGAAAAAAAGTGTTTTGTTGTTGACCTTCCTTCAAGAAACCACTTACTGGATTATTGTTGGTTGTGCAGGAGGCTCTACTAATGCTTTTCAATGATGTACAGTTGTATAACTGCACATCTTTTTGCAGCAAACAGAGATGTTGAGTTTTGGGGCGTGGCCAGCAGTAGCTTATTTAGATTTAAAGAGACAAGATGCCCTAAAACAGCTCAAAGTAGGCAGAACAGAGCAGACTAAACTCTCATTATCTAGGAACGATTCTGTGCAAAAAAAAAAGTGAAGATCATGTTTTGTATCCTGTTCAAGAAACTACAACAGGGCACCTGCAGCGGCCATCTGCAGGTTTCCCTGCAGATGGCCGCTTACTGCCGCGCTCCCTGACTGTCAGCCCTTTAAATGGCCGCTCATTTCAGACGCTTAACGACTATGAGTGACAGTCCCATTTTCAGTGCCATCATAAATGTCACAGTATTAACCACAGGAGACTTGTTGCAAACTCACGCAGAGCAGATTACTCATCATCCTGACAACAGAAATAAATTGCATCGGTTTAAGACGTTTACCTCGGCGTTTTCCATGTTTCAGGAGCGACGCGGATGCCAGTCGTGAATGAAACGACGGGTTCTTATGCGCGGCCAGCAGCCATTGCATGGTTTATGTTTGGTGTCACCATCTGGAGGTCAGCGCTCTTCTTTCACAGAAGGAATCTAATTAACTGGACATCATAGCTGCTCTGTCATGAAATGTGCCTCTGCGGACCGTCGGTGGAGTTCAGCTGCTCTCCCTCATTTTCAGACAAACTGACGAGTTTTAGCTTCATTTTGTTCCTCAAATCTCAAACACACTTAAAAGCAGATCATTTCAAAGATTAAATACTGAGCAAATACAGGAAGTGGTTTTCAAATGGTGATTTAATTGATGAGGAGAAAAAGGCCAGATGTGAAGAAGTGATTACTCCGTCTTCTTAAATCATGAATTAAATGTGATTAGAAGAAATAAATCCTTTGCTTTGAAGCTGATTGACAAAATAACGAGAAACTCATCAAACTCTGATCTGAAGAAACTCAGGATATGAGCAAATGTTTTTGATCATCGCAAACGCCGAAGCAGAAATTACATTTTTCACATTAATTTAGAAAAACTTTTCCTCCAATTGACAAAATAAAAAGTTGCTTTTGTATTTAGTTATTTATTATTACTGTCACTTTTATTCACGATTTAATTAAATAAAAACTTACAAAAACAAACAAAATGAGATGAAAACAGATAAAAAAATGCTGTACTATCTAGTAAGTATTATGTGTTGACTCAGTTCATCAATAAAAAATAAAAATCTAAATCTTATTAAAAGAAATTTGCTTTGACAGGAAAAAAGGAAATTGATCAGGAACTTCACAAAAAGTCTTGAAGAACATAAAACATCAACAAAACGAGGCTGAAGATATAATTTGAGCAGATTTAGAGAAAATATTCCAGAAACTCTGAAGAAAACCTTAAAGTCATTGTCAGGTTAAAACATCTGATGGAAAATAATCACCTAAAGCATAGAAAGCTTTCAACATAATAAAAACACTGATTTTTACCAAAGAAATGAGAAAAACACACTTTGTTGTTCTGATTATTAGAATAAATCCACGGGCAGGAACAGGTTTATGGAGAATCTATTTATAATAAGAATAAAAAACTAAAATGTCACATTTACATAAATATTAAGACTCAAAACAATTACTGTCAAAACGACAGAAGAACCGCCATGTTTCAGTCAGGAGAGAGGGAGGGAGGAAGGAAGGAAAGAAGGGAGGG
>NW_015112647.1:0-22979 GCF_001443285.1 Poecilia latipinna | reverse complement strand
GAAGGAAGGAAGGAAGGAAGGAAGGAAGGAAGGAAGGAAGGAAGGAAGGAAGGAAGGATGGATCAAAAAGGAAAGGAGGAAAGGAGAGATAGTTTATATAAATTTTCTCCACTATAAATGCATGTTTTCTCTGACTGATTGTTTACTTTCTTGTTTTTAAAAACCTGTTTGAAATAAATAAATTAAATTAATGTTTACCATACCACACCAACTTTATAAACTTGCTTACTTTATAAAGTGCTGTTCATTAAAACACAACATAACAATAAAAATAAAAAAAATAAAAACGCTTACAGTTTAAAAACAAACTTACAATTTAAAACTGGATCCCGCTGGAGTAAAATAGATGGGTTTTAAGACGAGCTTTAAAAGTGGACAGTGAAGGGGCCTCTCTGACCTGCAAAGGCAAGTCGTTCCATAACTTAGGACCCATGACAGAGAAAGCCCTGTCCCCTCTGAGCTTCCTTCTGGATCTCGGTACCTCCAAGAGCAGCTGATCTGCGGACCTGAGAGACCGATAGGGTATGTAGGGGTGAAGAAGCTCAGAGAGGTAAGCCGGGGCAAGATTATGCAGTGATTTAAAAACAAACATAAGAATTTTAAAATGAATCCTAAAATATACAGGCAGCCAGTGAAGTGAGGCCAGGACAGGGGCCTCACTTCAGTAGAAACGATCAGGATTCCTCTAACACTAAGTTCATTTACTAACTTTCTGAAATCCGTGTGCGATGCTAAGCTCTTCGCTGAGGCAGAACAGTCTTTCTTTGATCATTTTAAAATGTTAGATCAACATTTCCTGCTGGAAACATTCGAGAATCCACCGACTTTTCAGCAGAGATCTGAACAGGACAGATTAATTATTGCAGCCGTTTTGTTTTCAGTCCCACATGCACCTGCTGCAGCACTGAAAGGCGCAGGTTCTGTAATTCTTCCCATCTGTCAATCCTGTCGAGTGCATCTGGATTTAAAACAAAAACGGCTTTTCATCTTTTGCAAGGGATTATTTCTTTTTGTTATTATTCAAAGAAAATCTTTTTTCATTTGTTCCTGTGTGGGTTTGAAATATTGAGTTACAAACAGCAGGAGAGCAGCGCAGAAAAGGTTGAAGAGTTAAGTCAAACTGTTACCACTGATGTAGTTTTAAACGGTGTCAGTTTTAGTAATTCATGGTTTTTAGCAACATTCACAGAAAAGATTCCCAATTTCAAGACATGTGACAATGCCTAAAACTCGCAAAACAAGGATAAATCAGGACCAAATTTACTGCTGTCGAGAAAACGTCAAAGATCAAATTTACGCAGCAAACTGACAATTATTCTGGCATTTATTAGTTTTACCACAAGTTTCAAGCATCTAGTGTCCTGAGGTGAGTCTGTAAAGCTAAATTGGGGCCTTAAAAATGCACAATATATACAACTGTACATCTTTGACAAGGATTAGTAGAGCCTTCTGCACAATAAAGAAGAATGCAGCAAGTGGTTTCTGGATGGTAAGTCAACAACAAAACTCCTCCCTTTTCCAGCAGCCATTGTACAGTGCATACTGGTAAAACCAGCTGACCTGGGTTGCTATACTGCAAAAAACAAAGTCTTACCAAGTATTTTTGGTCTAGTTTCTAGAACAAACAGTGCAGTACACTTGAAATAAGACAAAACTAACTTATATGCAACTTTTCAGCAAGATATAGAAGCTTGTTTTAACTTAATAATTCCTTAATATTGATGAAAAAGCACCAATCAATCAATCAATCAATCAATCAATCAATCAATCAATCAATCAATCAATCAATCAATCAATCAATCAATCAAATTTGTATAGCACATTTCAACAGCAAGGCATTTCAAGATCCTTTACATAATTAAAGATGATACATCAGCTGCATTGGCAGATTATTTTATTAATAACATTCTTCCTATGTTAACAGTTAAATAATCTACCAATGGAACAAGAACTTTTTCATAGATATTAATAAAATACTGACCTAAAACAAGCTTGCACATTTTGCTGAAAGTTATTTATAAGTTAATTTTGTGTTATTTCAAGTGTAATAAGATATTTGCACTACAAACCAGACCAAAATACGGGGTAGGATTTTGTGTTTTTGCAGTGTGCTTCAATTATGCAAGATCTGCAGTACAACATTTACCATTTTCCACATGCAATTAATGTTTTGTGATGTAGCTTAACGAAGCCCATAGACATCCAACCCGTCGGCCATCTTATCAATGCTTTTAGGTGAGAAAGTTGCAGATCATCATCAGTGTCACCAGCAGCAGTTTGTTGGTATGAAACGTAAAAGTGTTTGTTATGATGCCAGGAAGAAAAGACGTCAGCAACGACAACAGAGACGCAATTTGTTGTTGCACCTCAATCTGGTCAAACTAGTGCTTCATTCTTAGGTGAGGATCACACCTCAGAGGAAGAAATCCAAGAACAAAATCCAAAACTCCGTTAACATGTTAAAGTTAAGAAGAGTAAGACAAAAAAAAGGAGCAATTTAACAACTTCTGAAGGGTTTTGAATGAACATAAAGGTTTCGGGCTGCAGAAGTTTTCATTTATTAAGCCACTTCACTACAGCAAGGTGACGTTTCAAACGCTGGCTCCTCATCAGACAGAGAGAGGTCTGACAAAGAGCCAAGTGTTCGAAGCGTCACCTTGCAATGTCATCAGCAGTGAAGTCATCGTGGAGTTCTGAGCCAATTTGTTCATTCAGGATACTCTTTATTTCATCCTTCATGTGCTGATCTGCATGTTTCTCTGTACACTTAGGTTTGAAAATGTTGCCATTGTTAAAGTTTCTTCATACAAATAACATGGCAGCACGACTTGGGTTTGCAACGATGAGGTTTTGGTGCAATGTTATTTGGATAAATGAAACCAAGGTTGAGAGTTTTGAGAATCACCTGCAGAACCAGCAAAGCAGCAGAGAAAGTAGATGCTACATGTCTTGATATTGACCCAATAACAAATAAATACAAGGCCAGTATCGCCGATACACTCCAAAAACATGAAACCTTACCAAGTATTTTTGGTTTAGTTTCTAATGCAATGTCTAGTAGTAGACATTAACTAACACAAAATTAATAAGTATCATTTCAGCAAGATATTGGAGCTTGTTTTAGGTCAATAATGATTTAATAATGGCAAAAACATGCTAGCTCCACTGGCAGATTATTTCACCTATAGTTAGATATTTTTCCATGTGAAATAATCTGCTAGTGGAAATAAATAGCACTTATTTTTAACAATATTAAGTAGTTATTTATTTAAAACAAACTCCTATATCTTGCAAAGCAGTTACTTGTAAGTCTTAATTCAGTGCATTAAGATATTTTCACTAGAAATTAGATCAAAAATACTTGGCAAGACCTTGGTTTTGCATCGATACAGAAATCTATAAAGTTTTTCATTATTTAAGTTTGATATATCATCAAACTTTCAACATTTAAGTGTTTGTATGGTTTTCCATTAAGCTGTCTTTTTAAAACCTAAGACAGAATTTGTCTACAGAATAACATATTAACAGAAATATGGAAATATGGAGTGCATTTTTCCTAAACAAAGTGCAAAAAATCTATCACTTGAGAGCAAAACAAGTGAGAATCGTTTGATTTAGAGTTGAGAAACTACAAAACAAAAATAGATCAATTTCAAGTTTGGATCTGAACCTTAAGTATTTATATTATCAGGCCAGCATCGATCCAATACTTAAAATACTTTAGTTGAATTTAAATAATTTCACAACCGGATAAACAGTTGAAACCAGATATTTACAGATACAGAATAAAAAGACAAAAAAATTCTCACTGCCTGATGTCAAGTCTAATCAAACCTTTCTTGTTTTAGGTCGGAGAGCATTACCAAAATTATTTCTGTTTGCTAAACGTCAGAAAACTTAAGATTTTTTTTTTTTTCATTTAGAGATTTTGTAAAAAAATTTCTAAGTTTTCTGACACTTAGCGAAACAACTTTGGTAATTCTGACTGACCAAAACAAGAGACATTTGGTCTGCCTTAGCTTCAGACAGAGGGAAAAAAACATACGTGTCTTCTTATTTGCTATATGTAAACTTTTGGTTTCAAATGAAACAATTTAAACCACAGCTTGAAATAGATGTTTTTTTTATTATTATGACCGTGTTTGTTTTCCACTGCTTACAGTCAGCCCTTCAACATCAATCTACTTTAGAGTTCCAGTAAATAAATTCTCCAGTCATTTAAAGCATTATTTGTGATTATCTAATTTGTGTGGTTGTGTAAACATTTTAGATGGGAAATGCTTCAGACGCAGCCTCTTTGTTTGCCTCGAGCATCTCGAAGGAGCACGACATCCTCATGGGCTCCGTCTACAGCTTGTTTTGTGAGTAAACAATGATCCGATGTTTGCCACGCTGATATTTTTCCTGACATTTAGTCTTTTCGCCATCCTGCTTTTTGTATCTTTTTTCCCAAAGGTATCCTGTCCCTTGTAGGCAACTGCCTTCTGCTGCTTGTTGCTTTTCACAAGCGATCAACTTTGAAACCAGCAGAGTTCTTCATCATCAACCTCTCCATCAGCGACCTTGGGATGACGCTGTCTCTCTTTCCACTGGCGATACCATCAGCCTTTTCACACAGGTATCTCTATCTTTTTCAATGCAGAACAAGTTGATTTTAATTAAAAAGGACGGACGCAGCCAATTCAGATTCCCACTTTTAATTTCTTTTAAATAAATCAGAAAACCAGATGCGAGTTATCAATTAGTGAACTATCGATTAATTAATAAGCAGCCATTGAGTTTTTTCTTGCGAGGGCAGACTGTCGTGCCATAACATAAAAGGCAAACTTTTTCATAATATGCTAAATAATTAAAAAATAAATTTGCTTTGTTTTGTGTCAGTTGTATTAAATACTGACTGAATACACAGAAAAAATGTGGTTTTCTCACATTAATAGACATGTTTAAGACATAAAACAGGAACCTCTATGGTTGCTAAATAAAAAAAAAGAAAAGATGAAAAAATAAGAGTGACACATAATTCCCAATGACCGGAGACGTATTCATACAGAAGTGCTCTGGTTGCTCTTGAATAAATGTTAAAAACTTCTCTTCCTGAAGTGAATTAACTCACTCACAGCCCTCAAAACCAACCGTGCTTATTGGCACAACGTTTTCCCATCATGTTATTTTTTTCTGTTATTTCCTCCGCTTTTCTGTCATCACTTCTTCACCTTCGTAGCTCATCAGAAATTTTGGAACAAGTAGTTGTCGCTGTTCCGTCGTGTAGTGTAACGGGTGGAACCACCAGGGGTCGCTTCCTCCACATTTTGAGCTCCCATAAAAGGGAAGCTGTCAGGCTGGTGGGCAATTGTCAATCTCCTCTGTGTTTGACCAGGTGTGTTGGCCCACACGTCCCACTGTTGCGATCAGGGCCACACTTCATGTTTTGAGCTGACGATTCCTACCTGGGCGTGTGGTTGGTTGACGCTGCAGTTGTCGCTGCACCCTGCTGTTCTTTTAGTTTGATTTTCTTTTTCCATTGTTTTTCATTTATTTTTGTTTACCTATTGTTTTTTGCAAATACACATCCTCTTATTTTGTAATAATAAATATTGTCCCTTTTATATTGGTTGTTTTTATTGCACTATAAGTGGTCGTAACAGTAGCTCGGCTGAATTACCGCTGTTCATATTAAACTAAACTTAAGAAGCTTGTTGTTTATATTTCAAAACAGAACCGCATAAAGTGCATTTTGCATCCCACACCGGACTGTTTGGACCGTTTCTCTTTCCTGTTCTGTTATGGCGCCGCCGCCATCTTCGTTTTTATCAACCGCCTAAGTATGACCAGCGGCGCCCTCTGGTGGATGGCGGCCAAACTACAACACTAAAAGAAGATCTAAGCGGGCTTTATTAGTTTATCGATTGGAACTAATTTTAATCTAAGAACCCATTAATCCCCAGTAGAGATCCATCATGAGATTGGAATCGATTTTTAGCAGCAGGCATATCTCCATCTCGTTTCTTATGTATGCAGGTGGCTTTTTGGAGAAATTACCTGCCAGCTTTATGCCATGTGCGGAGTGCTGTTTGGTCTCTGCAGCCTGACAAACCTCACCGCCCTCTCCTTGGTGTGTTGCCTTAAAGTCTGCTTCCCTACTTATGGTGAGGACATAATAATGCAACAAGCACATTGGTTTTTAACTCTGTAGACTTTAATCTCTAATCTAGTAAAGTCTGTTTATATTTCCCCTCTCAGGGAACAAGTTCTCGCCCTCACACGCCCGCCTCCTGGTGGCCGGAGTGTGGTGCTACGCGTCTGTGTTTGCCGTGGGGCCCCTGGCACAGTGGGGGCATTACAGCGCTGAGCCGTACGGCACGGCCTGCTGCATCGACTGGCACGCACCCAACCAGGAGCTTTTAGCTTTGACATACATAGTCTGCCTTTTCGTCTTTTGCTATGCACTGCCCTGCACCATCATCTTCCTCTCCTACAGTTTCATTCTGCTGACCGTGCGAGGATCGCGTCAGGCGGTTCAGCAGCATGTGTCACCCCAGACCAAGACCACCAATGCACACGCTCTCATTGTGAAGGTCAGAGGATGTGGCTGTCACTGAAGCAGAGGCAACACCGAGTTCATGGTTTTGCAGTTGACAGGACTTAAAGGGGATCTATTATGGTTAGGATAGGTCTATGGGCTATACAAAACATGTTTACTAATTTTATTTGATAATTAGATTTTATTCTGCTCAGTTCTGCCTATTTTGAGTTGCTTTAGGGCGTCTTGTCACTTTAAATCCAAATAAGCTGCTGCTGGCCACAGCCCCAAACTCAACGTTTACACTCACATATAAAAATGACTGGAAACAGATGTGACTGTGGCATCTTTGACCCTGAATTAGACCCAAAAGCAGAAGAAGTACAGCCTCCTGCACAACCAACAAAAATTCAGCAACCGTTTACTGAATGGTAAGGATATTTTCACACCGGTAGACTCGGTTCTATTTGGGACCAAATTTGCTTCAATTTTCAACTCCATCGATTTGCTTTCACTGCCCTGAGTCAAATGATCCAAACTAATTGAAAACCCTATTCAACTCCTCACCTGTGGAGGCGCTGCACCAAGAACTACAGGAGGAAATGACACAAAACTTCAGAAGAAGAAAAAGAGCGCAACTTCCTTATTCACAAAATTTAAACAAAAATGTGGCAGTAAAAGTTTTTAACAGTTGTTGGATTTTTTCTTTTGTTTTTGGTAAAAGCCCAGAAGCCATTTCTCCTGCTAGCACTAGACTCTTGCCTTTGTTTTGTTTGCATTTTCCCAGAATGCCATGTGGTATAGTTCACATCCTGCTTTTGGAGCGTGAGAGTTCATTTCAACTGAACAGAGACCTTGGTTTTTAGGCGGACTAGAGTTCTCAGTTTGGTCTGCATCAAAGTTCGATTGGACATTCACACCTCCAAAAACGAACCGGACTTTCTACAAACAAACTGGAGTTCAACTAAGGCAGACTAAACAGGGCTGGTGTGAACACACAGTCAACAACAAAACACCCGTCTTTTCCAGCAACCATTATGCAGCGCTTACAGTGTTAAAACCTGCTGACCAAACTTGCTGGTACCTTCTGGGTTAGTGTCTAGGTGATTAGGTGATGGAGTAGGTTTTTTTCTGAACACTCTGGCTGTTTTTAGAAGCAGCTGAGACCGAAATGAAAGTATAAAAACTTGCAAAATGTGGATTTTCCATAATAGGTCCCCTTTAAGGATGTATTAGATTTTACTTGCTTGTTTTTGTCACGTCTTTTATATCTGTAGCATTAAAAATGATAGAAAAGAGACAAGGGAATCAATATTTGCTTTTGTTAAAAGTGTTGTGAAACCAACCACAGACTATAATAGATTTAAATCGGATTTTGTGTGATACACCAACACAAAATAGAGCAGATTATATAGATGGATAGATGGTTTTCTAAATGTTCTGTGCATTTGCACTTACATTTACTAGATGCAATGCAATCAACTGGCATCTAAAGTTAATTCCCTGAAACAAAATGTTTGCTTAGGTTTTTGGATTTCTGTATTTTAAAGGCTTTTAGGTCAGTCATAAGCTTAAAGATGTTGTTAAAGCTAAAACAAATCAGAAAAGAAAGACTTTTGTTACTTCTTTGTGATGTATTATGACATAAAATCCCCCAAAAACTGAAGTTTGTGATTGTAAGGAGACAAAATGTAAAAAAGCTAAATAGTTTTCCAGTAGTAGGCCTTTATCTGCCTGTTTTTCTGCTTGTATTGCTGCGTTCTCCACAGCTGTCCATAGCAGTGTGCATTGGTTTTCTGGGAGCCTGGACCCCTTACGCTGTCGTGGCGATGTGGGCTGCTTTCGGAGACGCCACAGCCGTCCCTCCAGTTGCGTTCGCCCTGGCCGCAGTGTTTGCCAAGTCTTCCACCATCTACAACCCAATGGTCTACCTGCTGTGCAAGCCCAACTTCCGCGAGTGTTTATGTAGAGATACGTCTACCCTGCGACAGATGATCTACAGAGGTAGTCCACAGCCGCAGGAGCGATTCAGCTTCACTCCACAGCGCAACAAGGACACGAGTGCCTCCACAAGGTTCTCAAATGGTCAGCAAGATAGCTACGGGGCATGTCTGAACTGCACCGAGGATGCAGCGCTGTGCCATGTGAGCGCTCCGCAGAAGACCGCCTGCGTCCTGACGGGATCCACCTACACCGAGGTGACAGTTAGTCAGCTCTCAGCCAAACCAGGAACAGATTTCATCTAACGGAGCGCCTTTCTGGTTCCATGAAGCAGACAGCACTGGACACATGCTTCAAACACTAGGAAAGACCTGATGTAACCTGTTTCCTACTCAGTCTAAACACCATGGCAACTCCATAGGACTGCAATGAGCCGCTGTGGAATCCTGAAGGACTGAAATGACAAATCTGCACTGCTCTGAGTCAGTCTGAATAGATTTACCACTGACATTTATGTTTGTCTCAAGGTTTACTTCGGTTGCTGGCGGTTTTATTTTACCCAACAGACATTTATCAGGACTCAAAATCTGTAAAAACTAAGACAGTGGTGCTACTGCTGGATCAGGGACTCTGTTTCTCATGTGAAAGAGGAAACACAGAGACACGGGAGATCACACGATAAGAAAGAAGGTAAATGTGCAGCTGTAAATGTTTCTGAACTTAAAATCACAACTCCCTGTTGACTTGAATACCTCTGTGTGAATGTGTTGTTAGTGCTGTTATCATTACAACTATTCATTAAAAAAGAAACTTCTTAGAAACAAACACACTGCAAAAACACTAAATCTTACCAAGTACTTTTGGTCTAGTAAATATCTTAGTACACTTGAGCTGAGACAAAATTTACTTACAAGTAACTTTTCAGCAAAATATAGGCGCTTGATGAAATAATCCCGTCAGATTATCTCACTTATAACATGGGAAAAATGTCTTGTTATAAGTGAATAATCTGTCAGTGGAGCTAGTACGTTTTCATCAATATTAAATAATTATCAACTTTAAACCGGCTCCTATATCTTGCTGAAATGTTTGTAGGATTTTGTGTTTTTGCAGTGTACACAAGAATCATCATCTGTTTTTCGTCAAGGTCTGACCAGACGATTCAGATTTTGAGCAATTTCTTTGTTTGTTTTTTTTATTTATTTATTTTAATGCTGCCATTTTTTTTGCTAGTTTCAAGCATCCAGCATCCTGATGTGAGTCAAGCATCTGTTAAAACCGAAAGTAGTCATACACTTGATTGATTTACATTTACACTTGAATCTGATGTATAAAAAAATCTGTGGATTGAGTTAAAGATTAGCGTTATGGCAAAGAGGCCTTCCAATCTCAAAGACTTGGATATCATCACTGAAGAGAAACTGTCAAAATATTAGTGGAAACATATAAAAGGATGTGATTGTTGTAATGCCAATAATTCCCACTGATTATTCAGGAGCGTATGAATAAATTGGCATGCCATTTGTTAATAAAAAACTGATAAATTAATTGATTTTGAAATTTAACCTATGGTTTTAATATCTTTAGCAAGATGCCTAGTTTCACTTTCAGAAATAAGTGTCTTGCTTGAACAGAAAGAAAAGTAAAATCTGCCAGTGGTATGAATAACCTTAGGCTGAGTTGTACATGGCGTGCGGACGCTGCAGCTCTGATAGAGTTAAAATGTTCAACTAGTCCAAATAATCTGTGGCAGCTTCAGTTAGTTAATGATCAAACTGTGTCAACGACGACGGTGCAGTGGCGTTAAGTTCCTCTGGCATTTAAACCAAAGGTAGAAACAGAGTAGTGTGATGGGAGAATAAGGACTTTAACACATGAAAGAGAATCAAATGTGAGTGAATCTGTCAATAAGTGGGTGTTTTTAGTTCTGATGCAGTAAACAAATATTAAAAACAAGCATTTTAATCGTTCAACAGCTGCGTTTCCATTGACCATAGAACTGTGCAAATTGGAATTACAAAATAAATTTGCTTAATATAAAGAACCCACACTTTAGGAGGATGAATTAATTTTTTGTGTATTTTACACAAAACTTCAGTGGGAACACTTTTCTTGCATCATGTGTTGGAAAGCTACTGGTGGAAAAGACAAAGATGACGACAGGAAGTGGTAGGAGGATGATGGCGAATCATGTTTTTGCGAATCATGTTTTTAATGACTTATCACCTGAACAAACTTATTCACGCGTGATTTTAATTGCATTTCTTTTTCAATGGAAACACACCAATTGTGAAATTCGACATCTGGAATATCAACAGAGTGTTGTGCATATTGGTAATGAAAACGCAGCTAATAACTGATCAGACCCATTTAGAGGAAAACTGATCGATTCCAATCTTTGTTTGGTTAACTTGTGTTTTCTCTACTTTCAGGCTCACTGCACTCAATCTATGTGAATAAAAATGTAGATTTGTGTTAAGATAAGTTAGATTTTACACACAACTAGAACATGATAACCAGACATAATTTACAGATTTTTATATCATTGCAAAAAGAAGGAAATACTTCTGTTTTTTTTTTTTATCTGGATTTCCAACGTAGTTTACAAGCTGTCAAAGACAGATTTACTTTAATAACTGCTTAAATGTTTTTACTTGATCCTTGCACATCAGGGCCACTTATGTAAAGCAGATTCCACTGCAGCTCCTTTCATTGCCATCCTGCTCATCTTTCCTGGCAACTAATGTGAATAAAAGCCTTAAACTGAAAAAACGAGGAAATGATCATATCTGACGTCCTGCATGCTGCTCCCATAATCTGCTTTCCTAGAAATTAGCAACACATTTAAATCGATTTTCTTTCCTTTTTCACTGCTGTGTGGCTTCGTGTGTATGTAAACATGAGCAAAAGTAATGCTATTATTGACTAATAAAAAAAGAATCTTGTAAGACTTATTTAATAAAAGATGTAACAAACTTCCGGTTTGGTATTTTCTTATTTCTCCTAAATTAGGGAAAGTCTTTTATTAGGATGGATTCAAAATAAACACATTTTCTTCTAAATGTAATATTTCTAAATCAATACTTGAAGCTGTTACATTGCATGATAAATATACATAAAGAAGAAGCATTTAGATTTCTCAGGTTCTCGGTTCTTTTTGTGAAAGTAAATCAATATTTGAAACCTCTGCGACTTCATGTTGCTTAGGAAAATGTTCATTACCTGGAGAGTCCAGCGTCTTCAAGTTCATTCAGCAATCTACTTTTTCTTCAAAGGAGAGCGTCGACAAAACAGGAGGCAGCTATTTTATTCTAAACAATATTAGAAAAGGGAGAGACATAAAGGTCCAACAGGAAGAGGATGTACTTTAGGAGAGAAGGGATTGACTTTGACTAATTTTTTATGTTTAGAACCTGAAAATGCAAATCTGCTTAAATTTAATGAAAAATAATCAAAAAGCAAATTTATTTCAGTAATTCTGCTCAAAAAGTGAAATCATGTTTTATATAAAGATGCACCAATCCACTTTTTCCACTTCTGATACCGATACTGGTATCTGAGATTTAGTATCGGTCGATATCGATACGATACAGAAAAACAGATTAAATTATTTAAATTTGTTTTTTTAAACAAAGACACAAATGTACTGAATTACAAATTTATTTGTTAAATGCAGTACAATTAAATATGTAGAAACACATTTAATTTGTTCAGTCCGTTCAATTAGGAGCCAATTAACAGCCAATGTAAATCCCCGTCACAATAACCAATTTTGCTGCATGATAAATTGTCCCAGAAGTTATTATGATAAACAATAATATTGTTGTTTTGAGACCATTTTACAACACAAAAATAGATTCTCAAAGATTTAACAATGGAACTGGAAGATATTTTAAATTTCCAAACAAAACAACAGCAATAACAAATAAAATGAACTACGAAGTCTCTGTAAACAAAATTGTCCTTCAAAAAAGCTAGTTGAGACCAGTTTATTGCATAAAGAGAGAAAACAACTCTCTTTAAACAAAAACTCAAAAGAAAAACTTTTGTTATCACGCGATTAACTGATTAATTGATTTATTATTTATTGGGACATAGTGTAATTCATATTACAGCTAATGAAAACTTTAAATTAGATTTAAGGTTATTTATAATTAAAGAGCTGATAAAATTGTGTGAAATCCAAATGAGTCAGATCTTGTGTTTAGCAGAATTAGACCGTTATAATAACATAGGATTCAACCTGAGGATTTATGATCACCTGCATGGTTATCTCTGTTGCTTCAACTCATGCTGTCCCACTTTTTCCTTCCACTTAACTTTTTCTCAGTACTGACATTTCTTTTGCAGTGACCTTGTTTGGCCTCTCTGGTGAGGGGAACAGTTACTGTCTGCTGAACAACTATAAAGTCAGCAGTTTTCTCTTCTTTTTTATTGAATTTAACACAATTTCTGCTTTAAAACCCTGTTTTTATTGGCCTTACATAAAAAGATTAATTCTTGAAAAAACAAACAACTGGGGTTTTATTGTCTGCAAAACGTAACAATCAATATGGAAAGAAAAAGACACTTGAAGCATTTGATTCTGTCAGTAAATAATGTGCATTATCTCACATTTTCAACTGAATTACTTAAATAAATACTGTAACTTTAGACGTATTTCGTTGAGAGGTTTTTGAGACGTTTAAGCATAAATTTCATTTAAAACGTTAATCCTGTTTATGACGGGAGGCACAGATATAAAAACCTTCATTTTAAAACATTTCATTGTTATCATGTCACACAGGTTTTTAACGGAGCAAACCAAAGCTACACTGAAAATCCCGGTCCTATGAAGATAAGGTGAGCGGGTTTAAAAGGAAATACAACATGAGGCGGTCCGTAAACGGATGCAGAATCTCACAAACGTCGGTCATAAATATGAATTACTGTTATTTATCTCCTGAAGCAGAATCTTCTTCTGCTGGATTTGAACAGAAATAAGATAAAAATGCAAACTCCACAGCAGGCAGCAAAAACAAACCGTCATAAAGGATAAACTTTGATATAAAACTGTTTATTATGGAGGAAAAATATGAATTTTAGATAATAAAAAAGAATTTGAAGAAAAAGAACTGATGTGGCCACTGGAAAGTTATTTTCTTACTTAAATCTAAGGTAAAATTTACCTTAGATTTCCATTTCTGAATCTATTGCATAATTCATTTAAAATATTTCATTGGCAAAGAGTTTATCTAAATGTCATGGAATATAATTCATATTAAAGGTATTGCATATGTTGGTATCAATCCAATACCAATGATGTATCATCAAACTTCTAACCTTCAGGTGTTTTTGTGGTTTTTCTTTTGAATTCAGAAACAACAGCAAACTAAATGTGTTTGTTGTTTTCCAATTAAAGTTTAAAAAATACACAATCTGAGAGAAAATCAAAGCAAAATATTTTTTTTCTGGCAAAGTTGAGAAACTAGAACACAAAACCAAAATAAAATTTCAAAAAGGTGTCTGAAACAAAAGCGTTAATCTTATCACGTTAGTATCGATCTGATACTGATGCTGGTTTGGTATCGATATAATTTACATTTTTGGATCGTCTGCCCAGTTCTAATTTATATCCACATCATTTAGTTAAAGACGCTGCTTGCTTCCTCACTAAAACCGGGAAAATAGAAAACAAAACCTCCTTAAAACCGGCTCACTGTAGCTCAAAGACTTTAAAATACTTGTATTAGCTTATAAAGCACCAAACAGCTTAGCACCAAAATAAATAAGAGATCTGTTCTGGTTCTGGTCCACTCTGCATCCCCAGAACCAGAACCAAACATGGAGCATTCAGTTTTTATGCTCCTCTAACTGGAACCAACTTCCAGAAAACTGCAAAAATGCTGAAACACTGAGTTCCTTTAAACCAGGGCTCTGCGACCTTTAAGAGTCGTTCTTGGCCCCAGTGCAGCTAAATAAAACTCATTTAGAGCCACAAATGTTACATAATAAAAGCATTTTTTTCATTTTTGATCTGCTATGGAACATTTTTAAAGAACCACCATTTTAGTTCTATTTTTCAGCTTTATATACAGAAAACCTACATTTTAAAAAGAGATACCGATGCTAATACTGGCAAAAGAAAAAAGTCAATTGCTTTCAACCCAATGACAAAAAAATAGATATAAAATTGTTGATACCTTTAATGTCATTCTGTTGTGGAAATTCAATTAAATTATTCAAAGAAAAAACAGTAAAATTGCTCAACGCTGCATTTGTTTTTAAATCTATACTTAATATTATTACTTTTTTTAAATATATACTTTTCAGCCGTTGTGGAAGGTCCAAAGAGCCACAGGTTGCAGACCCCTGCTTTAAACCAAGGCTAAAAATCCCATTTATTTAGAGTTGCTTTCTATTAACAACTGGAACATCATAAACTGTGAACTGCTTTTCATCTCTTTCCTTTGCTTTGCCACTGCAATGTAAAGTTTTCCCATATTTCTTGTTTAATTTCCCCTTTAACCATGTAAAGAGCGATGAATTTCCCTGTCGCTGAAAATGTGCTCCTTAAAAATAAAATCTCCTTTTCTGCGGTGAATCCTCACAGAGCTGGAGTAGGAGGCTCACTTCAGTCAGAATCAGTGATGAGTTTACATCCTTCCTTCCTCTTTAAAGTCTCATTCTCTCAAATAAACTCGTTCTCCCTGAGTTTCCCTGAAGCGCTCTCTGGAAGTGAATCCAAACCGTGACTTGACGCACCAAGTGCTGCTGTGCAGCTGCGCCACCCCAGGCGTCAAGTGAACAGCAGAAATTCATTTTGCTGTGTTTAATTCTTAGCCCAGGATTTCTTCCTTGAAGGAAAACAGTAAATACTAAATGTGTGTGTATCTGTAAGAGTGAAAAAAGAAAAGAAAGGAAACAGAGCAGAAGAGGGGAAGGGAAAATAATGTGTTTGACTTTACCTCTGCTCTGAGAAGTCCTTTTCTATTTCCACCAGGTTTCTGCAATAATCACAATTGAAACAATTATTATGATGCACTGAATTGTCACTAAAAGTCATTAACAAGAAACAATTGAGCAACCTAGAACAGATTTTAAAATACAAATGTTTATTGCAGAGTGCTTTGGTTGCTTTTTATACTTAGTGTTAGAGTTTAAAGAAAAACAAAACAGTTTGATTTAGGCTACGACACATTGTAATTTCACACTAATGTATGTATTTATTCCCTTATTAACTAGGAAAAACAACTGTTTCACATTTTATGAAAAGTATCGCATAGAATCAAACATTAGGCCAGTTACAGAAGCCAAGTAAACTGATGTTTCAGTCAATTAAAATTTACTTTAATTGCCCCAAAGTTATAAGAGAGGTCAATTTTAAATCCTGATGAGGGAGAAAATGAAAAAGCTTTTTTTTGTTGTTGTTGTTTTTTTTTGTTTGTTTGTTTTACAGTTGTTCTGCGTTTCCTGGAGTAAAATCAATGCTATTTTGATTTTAACTGTCCATATGATAGTTTGATGTTCTGTTGAAAACCTTCAGTGAGTTATTCTCCAGGATTACATACGATTTCTAGAAGCAGCAGAAACAATTGAGTATCATAATAAATTAACTGTTGGTAAACATTAAGTTGAATATTTTGTGTTTTCTCTAAATCCTGAATAAAACTCTGATTAGTGCCTCCATTTATTTGGAGAACACGAGGTGACAAAACCAATTTAATACTTCCTGTAAATATTATCTTGCAAAATCCACTAGAAAAAAAAAACCACAAAATCTTACTGAATGGATTATGAATATTAAAATTTTTATCCACAATAAAGATGAAATAATTACTGTCGATAATAATTATCAACAATAATCATCTGTAACTAATGATCTATTAGTTACAGATGATTATTAGTCATCTGTAATTAATAATTACGGAAGACAAGTTGATCAGATATCAGCAAATTAATAATCTACTGCAAAGAAAGCTAGAATCTTACCAGTTTGCACAATAATCTGCTTAAAGATTTTTGGGGTTTTGGAGCTAGGGCGCCATCTAGAGAAAACAAACAGAAACGATCACACTTACAGCAAAGGTGATATTTTTTTTTGCTTTGAGAAGACATCCACCAAACGTCTTGTTTTTCCATAAACTTGTTTTCTACAAACAGACTGGATTGGTCTACGTATTCAAGTTTTAAGGCTTCAACTTATGCAGTGAAAGTTGACATTTTGTTAGTTTACTAGGCATGGAGATTACTTTTATTTATTGCAAAAATCTATCCATTTGAAAAGTTTGCCTAGTTAAAAAAACATTTTCAAATTCTAACATTTTAATTGCGAAGCAATTACCAAGGAACTCCCAAGATCTTAACATATTGAAAAAAAGTTTTAAAGTGTCTACAAATAAAATGATTACCAAAAGCCAATACATTCAACTAGGATTTATGTCTACTGTAAAGAAAAGCTAGAATCTTTCATTCTTCTTCCAAAATAGACTTAATATGTATTTATTTTTTGTGAAGTAAACTTGTACTTTAAACTATATTACCAAAAATAAAAAGAGCTGTTAAGCTCTAATAATTTAACAGGACCTATCAAATAATCTTTTGTCATAACGTTTCTGAAAAGAATAAATACTTACTGCTGCTTTGAAGATGTTTTGTATGTTTTGTAGAATACGGTGTTAACGCTTGCGACTCGGAAGTCCGCCATCTTTGTTCTGAACGGCATACAGACATTCGGCTATTTTTGTCCTGCGCAATAACCAACAGATGCAAAATCAACATTGCAGTTTCTTATATAATAGTTACGGGAAAGATACAGATACAGGGAAGTGTGTTATAGTCGAATCAAGCCGAAAAATCTCAAATATCACTCAAATCTTCCAAGCTTCCTTCTAGTCGAAGGACGCGTTGACGCATTTTCCTCGCGTCATCATCGAGGGAAACGTTGACGCTGATAATTTTATTAATTTATTTATTCGTAATTTATTTGCCTCGTTAATATAATAAGTATCTACGCTAGTCGTTGTCTTTCTTCGAGCAATAAAAGAGTTACAGATTTTAAAAAGACTCGACATAGTTCGTTTTCTGGAACGGAAGTGATAGTTGCTTAGCAACTAAATACGTCTTGTGCTGACGTTCACTAATGGTTGTCAAAATTCGTTTTCGCTTGAACTAAAGGTAAGTCGTGCTCGTGATATCGGCGATATTATCTCCCTTACAACGTTTACATTTCATTTCTAAATGATGAAGCATAAAATTTCTACCGACGTCATGTCTTTACCCATAAAAGTTGACCTATAGCTGCCGGATTTTAGCTCACGACGCAGTGACAGCTAGCGTTAGCTGACTTTAACCTAACCTAGCATAAACGATACACAGTGTTGTTGCTATAAAGTTTATAAACATGATCAAAGCTAGCTTGGCATCTCTTTGTTTTTCTATACCAGGTCATATTAATCCTTTCACAATGATGTTCTTCACGCAACTGTTTACGTCCAAAAGAGGTCCTTTAGCCAAAATTTGGCTGGCAGCGCACTGGGAGAAGAAGCTTACCAAGGCCCATGTGTTTGAATGCAACTTGGAAACATCCATCAGAGACATCCTTTCCCCTAAAGTACCACTTACTTCCTAAAAATACATATCTACACCTTTTAGAATGAAATGTATCCATTTGTTAAATCCAGTTAATTTGTAGTAACTTAAACAGCTGATTATAAAAATGTGAATCTGATTTTCTTCTAGATGAAAATTGGTTTGAGGACTTCTGGTCATCTTCTTCTTGGCGTGGTCAGAATCTACTCCAGGAAGACAAAGTATCTCCTTGCAGACTGCAGTGATGCCCTGGTCAAAATTAAAATGGCATTCAGGCCAGGTAACAATTACTTGTACTTTTTTGCATATTTTCTGTGTTTCATTTTTTTATTTGTAGTAATACATTTAAAAAGTTGATTATAATATTTTAGAAGTTCCAAGAAATTGTCAGAGTTTCTATGTAATCTGGAAAAGTAAAATTGTGTTTAATTTTTACAGGTCAGGTTAGTATGGAAGACACAAAATAATGTATAAAGATTTTGGGGAGATTTTCAGACTTATCTGTTTTTAACCCATTTTTTAAGCTAAGAATCTGAATTTCCACCATAACTTGGACAAAATTACTATGAAATCAACCTGTTCTTTTTCAAGTTTTTATTTTAAAACTCCACACACACAAAAGAACACCTCTAAAAACGTCATATAAAGGTATTAGAAACAAGGGTAAGCCTTGTAATGTTTAAACAAGGTTTATTATAAAACACTATTTTTCAAAGTAGTGTTTCTTACTGCTTTATATATTTATGTCTTATTTACCTACATGCAGCGTGTATTTTATTATGGTGTTTGGAGCTAAACCCTGACCACTGCTGTTGCATCATATCTGTTTTTATTTGCTAAAAATTGGTTATAGAATTTTTTGGTTATAGAAATACCAAGCAAAAATTTAGTTTTTATTTACAGAAAACGAGAAATGGTCAAAATAAGAAAAAAGATGCTGAGCTTTCAGATCTCAAATAAAGCAAAGAAATCAAGTTCATATTCATTTAGAAACAACAAAACTAATGTTTTAACTCAGGAAAAGTTCAGGAATCAAGATTTGGTGGAATAACCAGAAGGATTTCAATGGGGTTCGGTGCAGTGGGCTCTTCATTTTACATTCATTTGTAAACTCATAATATGTGCAGGCTATAATTTTAAAAAATAATAAATAAGTCCTATTTTTTATGATTGTTTTATTCTTGCTGAATTATAAACATTTAATTTTTTTATGTTTCAGTACTGTTTTTAATTGAAATAATTAAATAATGCATTAATCGATTAATTGATGCATTAATTGATTAATGCATCGATGTTGCATTAGATTAATGCAACGATTGATGTTGTTTTTTATGTCAATATTCCAGGTCAGACTGATATGCCTGTGGAAGGGCTTGAGGCGACAGTGAAGGCGATCACTCTGGTTGAAGACTTCACCGTCTTTGACACACCGCTGCCTCTGCCCAGGTGACAGCTCAGGCTCCACAAACACTCACCTCCAATATGTTCTCCAATTCTCCTGGAAACGTTTCTAATCCCCATGGAAACGATTTCAGATTGATTAATCAACAGTACCTGATTCTGATTTAAATGTTCTCCTTCATTTTTGATCGTCTAAGTGACATCGATGTGGACCATGTGTCCCTCAACCAGTGTCGCTCAGAGGATATCACTCTGAAAGAGGATTTCGGACATCAGTTTTTGAACTTTCAAGACATCGGTGAGAGAAAGATTGTTTTCATCCTCCTCCAGAGTTTGATGTTTATAGTAGTTTTATCATTTTTAGTTTCTGTTAATAAGGCAGGATCCATTTTTTTGACACCACATTTCCTAGGGCAAAGCTGCTTCTCATTTAGTCTTTGTCTCTTTTCGCTCTTTCTGACATGTAGGAGATGAGTTACAGAGCCAAGCAAACACACTGCTGGACCAAAGCTTTGATGACTTTTCAGCACATAGAGACGGATTTGGCGATGAGGAGAACGAATTTGACATACTTGGTAGGTCGAATTAATTAAGCTCCTTTTTGTTCTTAAATCTAATGAATTAAAAAGCTCAGCATTTTTTCCAACTCTTTCCCTTGTTTTGTTAAAGCTGCAGTGTGTAATGTTTATAATAAGTATTTTTTTAATATATTTGTTAAATTTGTCACCATGTCCTGACAGTTTGTAATTAACCAGATAATCTGTGAAAACATTGATCTCCTCCACCGTCTCTTTGAGCTACTATTGAGAAACACACTGTCCAAGAACAACCAATCAGAGGGTGTTATTGCTGTCAATCATCCTCATGTGCTCACTGCTAAATGTGCTAATGCTGCAGAAACAACTTGTGATTACAGGAAAACTGTTTATCCGCCATTTTCGGTGGGCTTGGTCTCTTAATTTTTTACAGAGCTATGTGTGACAGCTTAAACAAATATGTAAATAATGTTTTTTTTTTTTTTTTTTAAGTTACTGCAGCTTTAATGTTTATTTCCATTAAAGGTAACAGTTTGTCATAGATTAAAGGGATCTGCTGCTTCTTGGTTTCCCTTCAGACTTCCTGACAAACCCCATCGATCAGATTGAAACCCAGAGTTTCATCCAGGAAGAGCTGCAAAGTGAAAATAAAGAAGCTTCTCCAGTTCAGGATGATGAACCTCACATGGGTGACGATGTTTTACAAAACAGCACTTTTATGTCTGGAACAAACTCTGTGGGTTTTCATGTGTGTGATGGTCGTGTTTCTCCTGGTGTTTTCCAGACGTCGACCTCGGCTTTCCTGAGGAGACGGTAACTGAAATCACTCTGCTGATCAACGATGAGGACGCTTTCGCTTTAGAACCCGTTCCCATCACGCGTAAGCAAACGCCTCAAACTGGGATCCTCCATTTCCCAGTGATCATTAAGGAGTCAGCTGAGATGTTGCGATGGCTGGGTCTGTCGCAATAAATCAATTATAAAACTAGCTCTGTAATTGCTATTTGTTTTATCATTTTTCTCTTTTCTTTCTAACTAAAACTGGATGATAAAACTCTTCAGTCTGATACTTTGGTCTCAACATTCCCTTTTTTTTAAATTACAATTTAGTTTACAGAGATTTCATAATTCATTTGGTTTTTCCTGTTGTTTTTATTTTGGATATTTAAAACATCTCCCAGTTCCAGTGTTAAATATTCATCAGAATCTAAAGTTTAGTGATTTTTCAGAATGTGTTGTTGCCATTATCATTTTATCACTTAAAAATGTCCCAAAGTAACAATATTATCGTTTATCGCAATAACTTCTGGGATGATTTATCGCCCAGCAATATTTGTTATTGTGACAGACGTGGCGATCGCAACTATTATTACAAATTCAGTCACTTTTCACGGACTTATAATTTTCACCAGTCATCGCAACTTTTGCTCACTAATAACTTAACCATTTTCTTTAATTTCTGACCAATCACTGCAACTCGGCTGAACTTTGACCAATCTGCTTTTCCTTTTTCTAATCTAACTTCCTGTTTCATGACGTCTCTTGAAAACCAAACCTGCAGGATTATGCTAAACTGTAAAAATTGTTTTTTTGTTGTTTTTTTTTGTGTGCAAAAAAACACTTCAATATGCTCTGTAGCAGTGTTTTTAAAGGGACGGCCACCAGGAGGCGCTACAGGGCCTCTGAAAACTTGAGGGAAGACGTGGAAAAAAATGGCAAAAATAAAGATTTTTGCTCAATTTCTTTATATAATTTCTTTATATCAAAGTATATTTTTTTTATTTAAAATATCTAATCTATATTTAAATTATAAAATAAATGTTCATCTTGGCCATCTAAAATCAGAAGGAATGAGGCAGCATTTCTGCTAAACAAATATAATAATTATTGAGAATTAAGGAGAAAAAACTTACTAAACTTTGATATTTCTTTACATATTTTGAAGCCCGGTTCTATTGGACTGACTTCTACTGTTTATCCAGTTAATGTTAATTTTAATAACCAATATCAAATTCTTCTTTTGGCAGTTCCTCAGGATGTGACTTTATTGTATTGACGCTGATATTTCAAGAAGCTACTTGGTAATGTTATGTGCACTTTAAATATTAATTATGTTAAATCCTTTTTTGGATACTTAAGTGCAGCAATTTGAACTGTTTTGTAAAAATAAAGCTTAAAAAAACTCAACTTTTTGAGAGAGGTGCTGTAAAATCAGAAATTTTAATCCGCAACTACCACATAAAAACATTGCAACATCCTGGAGGGACTAAGAAGTCAAACAGCCTTTTTGATTTTAAAAAAAAAAAATATTTTTTTTTAAGCAAACGCTGAGAGAAAGCTGGGTAAGAGGAAACGTAAGCTGGTGGTCGACCAGATGAAGGAGCTGAGCAACGACGCCATCAGGGAGCAGATCTCGGATTATTCGGATCTGGTCGCTCCGCTGGACATGGCCCCACCGACGGTGCAGCTCATGCTCTGGAAGGAGAGCGGCGGAGCCGACAAACTCTTCTCCAAACCGTGCTCCACTCTGGTTAATCCACTCATTAAAGAGGTAAAACACAACATGTTTTGTCTTTTACCGTATTAATACCTGATACCTGTATGTAAATGGATGTTGCCTTCGCAGGTCTTTGCCAAAAGTGTTTTCCAGGTAAAATTTTACAGCGTAGAAGAAGAGGTTGAACAGATGCGGCAAGAGAAACAAAAAGGTACGATTATATGAGTCTTGCTTAATGTGATTAATGTGCAAACGCAAGGACAGTCACTGAAACGCCTGATGAAGATGCATAAAAGCCTTAAAATAAATGCATTTTCTTATTGCAATCCACTGCAGAAACACAGAATCTGTTTTCTAGTTTCTAGAGCAAATATCTTGAAATAAGACAAAACTGTCAAGTTACTTTTCAGCAAGTAACTTGACAGTTACTTGCATACTTGACATAATATTTTGTTTTAAGTCAATAATTCTTGAATATTGATGAAAAAGTGCTAGTTGCTCTGGCAAATTATTT
>NW_015112646.1:719224-741693 GCF_001443285.1 Poecilia latipinna | reverse complement strand
TAAAATTGATTTAATAATTTAAAACATTTTTGTGACAAAAAAGGAAAAATGATCGCAAAGTGACTTTATTTGCACCATTCACATTCCAGGTGACACAGGCTTGAATTATCGCATAGCAACAGAGAGACATGTACATAGCTGTATTTGTGACAGAGATTTTCTGACGGTACTAATATATTCATCAGTGTCTCCAGCATATATTGGAAGCATTCTTGTTATAAATGTGCATTTATCAGGGGTAACATTGAATTAATTTTCAAATTGTGCTCCTGATGTATCATCAGATATTTATAGGTTGAAATATCCCTCGTTACAAAACTAACTTTCTCAATTATAGCAGTTTACTAGAGATAGAGACGGGCGTGTTTTGAGCTTGTTGAAGACAGTGTAATAGACGCAGTTTCACCAGCAGGGGGTAGTGTATGAGTGTGATCATCAGGTTCCATTGAAACAACCACAACCTCTTAGAAAATATTTGATGTAGGCCTTTTATTACTATATTAAAAGAGATGATTTTTGCTACTAAGCATTTTCACAATATATCAAAGTCCTCAGAATAAGAAATAGGTGTTTTTTTAATGATAATTCATAACACTAGCATTTGGATAAATACTGTTGATCTGATATTTTTTCAATATGGATGAAAATAATTTCATTATGTCGTTCTTTAGCTGATAACTGTACAAGCCAGGATGAAGCACTGAAAAAACTTTATTTTACTTAACTGTCTTTAAGTCTTTAGGTCAGAATTTGATGTGAACAACATGGTGTGTTGTGTGTCATAAAATAAGGAATGCAAAAGATTGGCTTTGTCACATTTTACAAAAATGTTGAAAATTATTTATTCATTCCTCAGTGGTGTTAAAATTAACATTCAATAGGCTTGTCTAAATATGTAAAAAAAAATGTATGGGCTACATTTCCTTACTTTGAGGCTCGTACCTTCATGAAATGGAGCTAAATATTTCTGATGCACCAATATTGAAAGAAAGGATGAAGTTCTTAACACTACATCTATTTATTAAGAACTTTTTAGTTCTTCTATCATGCTCCATCAAAAGCAAAGATGTATGAAATTAAGCTATCATGCTAATCAGTTGTGTTCCTCAAGCACAAAAACACAATCCAGGTGTGTCATACTGAAGGCTTGGAACATTGTTATTCGTTTTCTGTAACCTTCAGCAATGACACTAAAATGACTCTTCTTTAATTATTCCATTAGAATTTAAAAAGTGGCCATGAGCGGCACAATGTGCCCATCAAAAATAAATGCACTATTATCATTTGAAGAGGAAATTAACATCCATCCGTGCTTCTGACTGCATGGGTCTAAAACTGAATCTGCTGGTTTGTTTTGGCACCTGCTGATCCGTGCAAATTTATTTTACCACCTCTGAATTAAATAATGCATTGTCTAGTTTGTAGTGCAAAATGATGGCCACAGAATATCATGTCTTTGTGAAATGTACTTAAAAATACATCGGTGACATTGTTGTAATGAAATGCAAATCCCCCTGTATTTTGCATTAAAACAAATACCTGCATAAGTTGATCTGCAAATTAATTTGTGGTTACTAAAGTATGCTTTTAGACTTTAATAAGGCTTTGCAGCTGCCAGCTGGCACATTGACAGGAAGCATGGCCTGAACAAAAGAGCTTAGATGAAAAGTTGGAGAGTACTACATGTGGCAAAAGGAGTTATCTATTCATCTGTCTGAAGTTCAAGCAGATTGAAACTAAATAAACAGGTATATAAAAGAAATATAGGTAGATAGATAGAACTCACCCCCTTTAATGTTTTACTCTTTCATTGCTATTATAAATGAGTTTGGATCTCTTTTTTTTGTTCCTCTTTTAGCTAAGATCTATCCATACAGACTTGCTGCAAAAGTTAGTATTTATGCATTTTTATTTTAGACAGTTTTTTCCAAGTACTTATCTTTGTAAATTATGATAATTTTCTACTTATATCTAAAAAAAAACATGACAATTGGGATTTTAATATTACATTATACCAATAAAAAATGTAATTCAGAAACAGCTAAGAGAAAAGGCTGTCTAAAACCTGTTTGAAGGTTATTTTTTAGTGTTTTTCAAATGATTTATTGAGTCGTACATGCACAGCAAGATTTATGTAGTAATTATTCATTTATGTCTTGATTTTTTTTCTTCCCTTTGCATCATTTCCTCACTAAGCTGAGCACCAGATGAGTTACACATATAAAAGTCAAAGCATTACACGTCAGACATGTACTCAAACACTAAAAATAAAGACACAAGTGAACCCTATTATTCACTTACAATACCATGTCTTCTTTTTTTCCTTTTTTTTAAATTTACCAGCCCAAAGAAAGAGTGGGATATTGAGGCTTTGTATGAGCAGGATGATGTCATGTCCTTTTCCTATGGTGTAGAAAGAAACCTTTGTTTTGCAGAGGGTAGGCCTGGTCATTGCTCAAACATGTGACATTCACAAAACACTTTTAGCACCAAAACAATTTCTTTCACAAACCAGACCTCTCCATTACTACACTTTAAAAGCATGTCCATATTCCCTGTAATGTATTCAGCAACGTGTTTATTATAAAATGTACAAAGTACATCATGTTAAATAACCTTATTGTATTTTTTTTTCTTTCTACTATGTCAACTTCTATGCTGTCTGAAGTTTCTTTGAGGTGCACATCGCCCAAACTGCTTTCTTGTTTGCTTGTCTTGGACATTGGGGAGCAGAATAGATAATATAGAGGATATTAAACAGAGCAGTGATAGCTCTGGCGCGTTGCCATTAATCGCTGGCGTTCCTTTTAAAGCTAAAATGTTATATTTCCCACAGCTGCTGGGAAGGGTCAAAAGGTAGGTAAAAGTAAACCAGATATAGGACTTGGACAGAACATGTGGCTGAAATCCCTTTTTTCCAAGTAATGATGTTGCTTCATGCCTACTGTATTTCCAAAGTGCTAAAATAGGAGGAAACTGGACTTTTATTTTGGTTTTAGGTTGCTTGACAGGCTTCCGTTCTGATCATAAGTTGATAGTTCTAGGTTTCTAAGTATTTATGATGTCCATCCCACCTCCATCACATTAATCTGGGGAGGTGAGTCAGCTGTGAATCGACTCACCTCCACAGATCAGGTGTTTCAGATCAAATTCCAGTCGTCCTCCTGAATAAAAAGATTCACCTAAAAGTTTGCAGGACACCGACCATCAAAGGCTGGACTTCAAAACTGCTGGACCCTTCTTCTCTTTGTCATGCTGTTTTTTTATTTTCTATTTTTGTACTTTTTTCACTCCTCTTCCAAAAACAGATCTTCTTTCGCTAAAATGAGCATGTTAGTGTTCTCAAGAGGTTGTCCCTTGTTCTAGAAATGTAGACAAATAACTGACCTGTCCTGAGAGGTTGGCTGCTCTGTTCTGTGTTGTGTATGTTTTCTGTTTTATCCAAACAGACATTTCAACACTCTTCATCGCACTGTACTGCAAACATCACACAATGTGGAGCATGTGGAGAATATCCTATTGAGGTCGCTACTTTTTTCCCACGCGGCTTTTCTGTGGATTTTTCTTCAACCACCAGGGGGCTCTTTAGCAGGAAGTTAATCATTGGAAGTCAAAATTGGAAATCAAAGAAGAAAGCGCTAATTTTCATTTGAACAAGGGCATGCTAGCAGCAGGCATCACAGAAAAATGTTTTCAAACTCGTATCCCCTCATCATGGAAACCACACGAAGAAGTTCATGTGATTTAGCTTTTAAGTTGAAGGTTGTCGATCTGTCAGTACAGGAGGGAAATAGAGCCGCTGCATGTAAACTCGGCGTGATGAATCTATGGATCGCGTTGGAGACGGAGGGCTTCGTCCTTAATAGCAGATTTATTCAGGACCAAGCCCTCTGCTTGGAAAACCTAGAGAGGCGGAGATACCAGCGGCTTATAGCCCGGTGCTGCTTATACATGTTCGTTTCCAGCTTTTTAAAAAAATACTTTGTGGGTGCGGCTTATAGTGAAGTGCGCTCCATAGAAAATACGGTACTAAACAAATGTGTTTTATAGTCATTTCATTGAAAAATGAAATCATTAACTTAATGAATGGTTGAATATGTTTTTATATCCAAAATATATGCAAAATCTAGAGGTATTAGTAATTTTGTGCTTAACTTTGTTGAAAAATGACCCCCATCCAAACTCAGAACTAAAAACCTATCTTGGATAAACATAAAACATTTTCAAGAAACGGGTGAAGTAATCCAGTTGCGTTCTGTTCATTGAATTGGGATTCATGACTAGAATCTTGATCTGTGTGTACCAAGCATTGGTTTACTATGACATTTACCATATTCATTTAAAAATTGCATTATGAATTTTAAAAACTGACAAAGGAATGAGCCAAAAGTTATAAGCACCAGATCACAAGGATATTTAAAACCAAGCCCCAAAACGGGGTCAGGATGGCGTACAGCAAGGAACTCAGTGTTTCTCAAAGATGAGGAAGATTGATTGGAAGAGCGTGGATCTGGTGAGTCTAATTTACAGAATGTGGAATTACTGTGTCTTAAAATAAGATTTAATAATTCTGGATTCGTAGAGATGCTTCACCTCTTCTCCAAGGTGAATCAGCTCTAACAAAATGCAAATGAAATTTTGATATTCTATCAATTTCATGGTTGATCACTGCATCTTTTTATACAGTTTTATACAGTAGGGTGAGGTGTGCAGTCACAGGCAGTTCATCTATCCTTGGTTACAAAGTCATAAAATTAAATTTACTGCCTTAGCGTTTTATTTTCTCACGTGGTGAGAGTCAGAGGGCTCCGGTCGTAAGGTATATCCTGCACTATTACATGATATTTACCAGGCTTGGCATTCCAGAGCTGGGATGTAACTGAAATAGATCTGGTGGAGACATGGAGGGCAGCTGTGGAGGAAACCGTGATTAACTAACTCCCTGCATTTAAAGTCAACACGTTGCACTGATTAATTCTGTGTTTTCATTGACGCTGCAGTCTAATTTAAAAGGAAAACAATAAAATACAAGGCAGTTAGTAATGAGAACCACGTGTTGTCCATCTTGGTCCACCAACTCTCTTCCCCCCCCCCTCGTTTCCCATCTGTGCCCTTCAGGCCCTCACTTGAGTCACCTCCCACTTTCCTCTTCCTTCAGAGCCCGTCTGTTTTTGTTTTTGAGCCTGGGCTCTTTGCACAGGAAACTGTGTATACATTGGGAGCATTCAGGAAAGGCAGGGAGAAGCTTTCCCATTAGCTCCAACTATGAGGACATAACGGAGGGGAGAAAAAAAAATATATAAGAGGGGTCAGTAACTGGGAGAGAAACAGATGTCAGCTGTTCTCCTCCTCCCATAACCTCGTCTCCCTCCCTCTTACATAGTCTGGACGCTTGAAAAATCCCTGCCACATCACTGCCACGAGGCTATCCCTCAATTCAGAAAACGCAGAAAGTCTTTCTCAAAAAGCAACTATAGCCATGTTCCTAATGGATGGGTGTCTCAGCTGCAGAAGAAACCAGTGAGGAGAACAGACTGGAATGAAGGAAAAGAGGAGGAGATAAAAGAGCAGAGAGAGGGAGAGCAAGAGAGAGAGACTGGGGGTGAAAAAACAACAGGAAACCAAACGATTCTAATGCTGTTTCTCCAGATCAGCTCACATAATTCAGCTGAGCACCATGAGGAACAGTCCCACCGCGTCTTTTCTCGGCTCATCTCCCGAAGAACGAGCCATGTAAAAAGAGCTGAAGTTTGAAAAGTGACGTCAGCAGCAGCCGTACGGTCTGTCAGGGTGCGAGCGGATGCAGGCATTTGGGAGCTGTGTGCTGGGATTCCTGTGCGGCTGCCTTTTGACCTGCCGACTAATTTCTGGTTTTTGGGCTCATATGGATCAATTCTGGTGCTTTCAGGGAACTTTCTGTTTCAGTCTTCTGGACTACTAACTGGAGCCCACATGAAGAATAAAGGAAACAAGCAGAAGACCAAAAAGAAAGGAAGTGAGAATGTGTTCGGCTGTGACCTGACAGAACATCTCCAGGGCTCAGGACAAGATGGTAACGCTTGCTTTGAAATCTAACACTATTGGGCAATTAGCACTTCCTACCTAGACAGTATGTCCTTCACTGGTTGCTTTACGCAGACACATGAAGGAATACATTTTTTTTTTTTTACTTTTTTAACCTTTTTATGTTTTTTAATTTTTTTTTTTTTTTTTACAAACATGCCATTTGTGAAGAAAGACAAAACATATGTAGTTTTTATGTAAGAAACAGTTTTTGTTTAAAAGACTACAGATGTCTTTTATCAAAATACATATGTTTTCCATTTATTATGAACATTCATTCACCCATTGGCTGCATTTAATGAACCCAGGGTGGGGCTCGTAGATTCTTTTTGTGTAAATTTCCTGTTGTGTGCAGCTCCTACGACAAGTTTTATGTCAAAATTAGACCAGATATCACTATTAGTTTTGTATGGTGGAAAAGTAAAAAGACAAAAGGAGATAACACAGCAATGTGTTAAGTTTAATAGAAAAACATTTTTTTTTATATACATATAAAGATAGATTTTATTTTTGACTTCTCACAACCTTTGTGTGAAAGTTTCCATACATACGGAAAGTTAAGTGAACGGAAATCACATGAACAGACTCTTTAAAGATAAATTTAAGAAAGACCTGCTAGATGGGATCAGTGTGAGGTGGAGCATTCAGAGCAGGAAGTGAGGGAGGAGGTGTGGGTCAGAGTCTTGTGTCATGGCAGCAGCAGACATATTGTCCTTGCTGTTGGTGGGCTGTGGAAAACCTATGAGGCAAATGATCACTTTCTTTCTTTCTCTTCTGCTTTCTTTCTCTTGTTTTTTGTTTCTCCCTTTTTTTGTCACTTCCTTCTTTTTCTTTCTTTTTAACTTTAAGATTAAAAATGAAATCAAAGATTTGTTCTGCAGTAATCATAAAAGCGGTGTAAACAGAAACTTGAAGTTGTGTTTGTCCTGCAGTGTATTTCGGTTTGATCGGAGCTCATAATGCGTCATAGTTTTTAAGAGTCATCTGACCCAGACATGGATCAAACCACAATCAAGGAGATTAGAAACTAACACTATGTAAACTCTTAAAAAAAGGAGTAAATTCAATTAAAATGAACCATGAAATTTGAGCATTTTGTTTATTATCGATCTCTGCATTTTGTCAAAATACTTGCTTAACAACAAAAGTAACCTTCAATGAAATGATTATGTATATTTGTGTATCTTTGTATGGTTATACCAAATTGTCATTAATGGGACGATATAACAACACCTGCATATGATTCAGGGTTCCGAATTGGTAAAGGTCTGAATCGACCCAGAGCCCAAATGTAACCTTAAAATAAATCTTGTAAATCTGCTGTTTAGCCATTAGCAATACAAAAACACAATTTGTAATAAGTTTTTTAAAATATTATTATTTAAACAGAAATAAAAGGAGCGTAAATAAATCTATTCTTAAAAAAAAACCCCTGTGATCCAAATGGTTAGCCCTTACACAATGCTGTTCTGCAGCAGGCTCTTTTCCGTCTGTTCAGGCAGGCTAACGTCATCTGTGTATTTTTTGATATGTTCATCTCTACAAGAGGCAAAGCGCAGACAGGCTGTCTAGCCACAAGTTTTCTTGATGTAGATAAACACAAATAAAACCAGCTAACGTCCACCACCCTGCATATAACAGAATGTTTTGCTGCTGCAGATGATTGAGTCATCTCCTCTGCAAGAACAAGCATATTTATAGACAAATTAAATAGGTTATTTTCATTTCCACTGCAGTTAGTTTTATAAGATTGAGTATTTTTAAATCACTATGGAAAACCTTTTTGCCTGCATAAAACCTCTTGTTATAGCTCCATTTACTGGTTTGATTACTTTAGTATTGCAGGTGCTCATATATAAATGACAATGAATACTATTATTATTACTACGACTAATAGTACGTTTTGTTTCTTTGTGATTATAAAATTTGCAACTCAAACAAAACAAGTAAATACAAATGAAAAGAGGCACTTTTTTTCCTAATCAAAACAGAAAATGTGCAAAACGATTTTCATTTAATTACATAAAAGTGTTTATGAAAGTTATGTTTGTGTTTCTGTGTGCCGAAATGTCACTTAAGTTAACAAAATAGTACTGTTGTTGTGAAATGCTTTTTTTTTAAAAAAAATTTTTTAAACTGCACTGCTCTTAAGGGATTTAAAAAGTTACACTCAAAGAGAAAGCTACAAATATAAAAATCTGTGAAAAAAGAAATGTTTGAACTGATCCCATGGACTGTTTCTTTTTTCAAGTTTAAAAGCTTCCCACAAATTATTACATGTGCTGTTGTATCTTCAGAAATACGTCCAAACTCCAACTATATTTGTTGCCAGTCTATGAGAAAAGTTCACCCCGTGTCTAAACAGAGAGGAGCTAAATGACAACCCAGGAGTCGCTCGTCTTTCAGATTCTGACCACAAGCAGGCAATTAGAAATCCAATTACTTAGGTCAGAAAGACGAGAATTTAAATATCTGTTGCTTTCTGTGGTGAGCTGTGAGAAATTAACTCTTGCCAGAAATATTCGGGCGTTCGTTTTTGTGGAAGAAGGGTTCTGCATCTTTGTTTCCAAAATATTTGAAGTTAATACCAGAAAATAAGGCACTGAGAGAGAGAAAGAATTCAAAATATGAATAATGTACCCAGCTGTGCATGAGTATGAAACTCTTACTAGCCAAAATAGATTGAGTTAAATAGACTTAGCACAGAAAAGATTTCTATTTTGTGTTAAACTTGAGAAAAACAAATGAGGATTATTTTTTTAATTAAAAAAAGAAATAAGTAGAAGCCATGTATGTAGTACTATTGCAGGACAAAAACTCAGATTTCTGATTACATGTCACACTGCATCACAAAAACACAAGACTTTAAATCATAACTCTGCGTTTTACTACTTAAAACCCTTCAGTAACGTAGGAAAAAGATGATTAATCTGTTTAAAACTGTCAAATCACATGCAACATTGCCCAATACTTGACGACAAAGCTCACTGATCTGTTTCTGCGTCACAGCAAACCTTGTGAAAACCTCGGTGAATAAAACTGAGCTGCAGTCGCTTATTAGTATCGTTATTAGTTGAAGAGAAGCTGTGGTCAGAAAAATCAGACATGCGATTTCACAGACACTTTAAAAACCACAGCCGGGCTGTTTACTGGGATGATGGGCTGTTGTTAGGAAAGCAGTGTGTAGGTCAGTGGTAACATTACAAAAGCCTATTTCTATTAGAGGAAATGTCGTAAGTAATACCAGCCACAAGGACTGGGTGTGTCAACTTTCCTCTGAAACAAACAAACCATTTTTAACTTCCTGCCTACGTCCACCTACAGTCATCGACCCTGAGGAGCAAAGGAGCAGGCGTGTAGTAAAACAAACCACATCACATGGGCTTACTCCTCTGTGCATTGTTACAGTTAAAGCGTGACTATCAGAGCTGTTTATTTTTACTGCTTTATTCCTGCTGTCTGCGTAGTGCAAAGAAATTGAGACATACTAAACGAAATCCAATCTCTTCATGCGATTTCCTTCCTACAGTTCCCCAGGTTCTCCAGAAGTGTGCGGAGTTTATTGAGCAGTATGGGATTGTGGATGGGATCTACAGACTCTCAGGGGTCACCTCAAACATCCAGCGTCTCAGGTACTCCCGACAAGAAAAGGACGTGTGAAAAAGTATTTGCCTACCTTCAGGTTTTTTTTTCTTATGTTTTAGCCTCTTTTCTGCACATAAATGTTTCAGAGTTACACTGTGTAAATAGAAAATGCAGTTTTCAAATGATGGTTCCATTTGTTGTGTAAAACAGGGTAACCAAAGCAGCTCAGTCCGATAAGAAAAAAATCCCTATTCAATTGTGAACTTGTTGGCATTAACCCCTTTTTAATTTGGATGTTAGATGTAATTTTACTTGCTAGTCCCAGACCTGATTACTGCCATACCTGTAGGCTAAAGACATGCTTTAAAGAGGACCTATCTGACAACATGGAGTGAGCAAAATAAGCTCAAAAAGCAACAACTAATGCCTTAATCAGAGCCTAATAGCTAGAAATTCAAGAAAATATGAGAAACAAAGTCACTGACACTTAAAAGTATTGACAAGATTACCATTTCAAAGGTTATGGGACTTTATCAACTCAGAGTGAGAACCGTAACTCTCAAACAGAGAAAACATGAAACAGTTGGAAAATTTTCCAGACTACCAAAATTACGATAAGATCTCATCAAAGACCCTGAGGAGTCTTAGGGTCAGTGTTCACAATTAAACAATAAGAAGGAGGCTGGAAGTAAAGTACATCTATAGAGCAGTCCCACGGTCAAGCACCGACTCAGATTAGCCTCCCAAAAGTGTCTTGATAATCCCCAAGACTTTTGAGAAAAAAATAGTCTTTGGACATTTTTTTTTACAGATGTACATCCTTTTATAACTGGTGCAAAATTACCAAAGCATTTCCGTTGCCGACAGTCAAAGATGAAGATGGCAGTGTGACGGTCTGGGGCCATTTTGCTGCTTCAGGACCTTGACAGCTTACTGTAGTCGACGAAATCAAGAATAGAAGTAATCCTCAAGTAGAGTCTGTCCATCACCTCAAGTAGCTTCAATTATGCAGCAGGAAAGCGGTCCAAAGCACTGCAGCAACTTTAACAAGTAGAGGTTTTGAAGAGATAAAGACAAAGTCCATATTTAAGTCCAAAATTCCTCCACATGGATGTAAAAGATATGTTGCTAGTTAACATAAATGCTTGATGACAATTGTTGCTGCCAGTGGTGGAACAACTAGTTATTACAATTTACCGCAACAAATAAAATCATCATGAGTTTATAGTTTTCTGATGATAAAGTTGTTTGATGACCTTTAAGCCTTTAAGTCATTCATAAAATTCCAATGCTTAAGAGGGCAAATGCATATTTTTTTTTGCAGCATTGTTAGTCATAAAACAACAAAAGGCAGATCAAATATGAGCAAATCTTTCAATGGCATCCTTGAAATAAATGAGATTCTCTAATTCAGTGTTTTCCTGTTTTCCAACAACATCAGCCAGACGGATGCATCTCAGTGTGACGAGCCTCAGAGGGCAGCAGAAGTGAGCTGGGGTGCTGAACAGTCCCGTCATTCAGCTAACTCGGTGTGTGTGGATGTTTTTGTGCAGGCAGGAATTCTGCTCCGAGGCGTGCCCTGACCTTACCAAGGAAGTATACCTCCAGGACATCCACTGTGTGGGATCCTTATGTAAGCTCTACTTCAGGGAGCTGCCCAATCCTCTGCTCACATATGAGCTCTACAGCAAATTCACTGTGAGTATGTTTAGTTTCATGTGGAGAATTAAAAAAATCCTGTATGAATGAGACGGTATGGCTGTGGATTACGCTAATGTTCATCTTGCATTGTTTTTGTAAAGAAACAGATGTTCATGTACATCAGGTAATGATTTTTTTCAAATATAGTTGCTAGCTAAAATAAAAAAATATATATATTTATGTCATTGGACTTCCATAATGGAGGAAAAGACTATAAGCAGAACAACCCAAATCTGGCCTATGGGAAAATAAAATGTAAGTTTTTGCCGTCATGAAATTACTTCTTCTTGCTTTTGTTTTATACGTAGCTTCATATATCAGCCAGAACATATCGTTCCCGTCATGAAACATGGTTTTGACTTCGCTGGGATTCTGATCAGAGTTCAGAGATTTTTCCAAGATGTTTAGTCCAGGGCTGGGCAATCCTGGTCCTTGAGGGCCGGTGTCCTGCAACTCTTAGATGTCTCCCTGGTCCAACACACCTGGATCCAGTAGCTGAATCACCTCCTAAGTGCAGTCAGGTTCCCCAGAGTCCTGCTAATGACCTCATTATTGGACTCAGGTGTGTTGAAGCAGAGATGCACCTAAAAGTTGCAGGAGACCGACCCTTAAGGCCTGGAGTTGCCCACCTCTGGTTTAGTCAGTGTCTTTGTTTTTGTATTTAGAAGGGCTTCACTTTGAGGGACAGCATGCTATTCTCCAATACCAAAAAATCTTTCCATTTCAGTTCCATTAAATACATATCGAAACAATAAAATGTGACCAGATTCTAAAATGTACCCAAACTTGAACCGATAACCAGCAAAGATGAAGTGTAGGTTGTATAATTTCTACACTTGGTAGTAAAGAAAAGTTTTTGGCCGCTTTTCTGGATGCATGCAAATATGAAAGAGACTTCAGCAGGAGAAAATGGGACAAAAATACTCAAGTGTAAGAACTGCTTTCTGTGGAGCAGTGTGTGTACTTTGACTGGGTTATTTGCATACCTTGGCTTTCTTACATCTCTGGCTGGCTGTGCCTTTAACTCCAGCTCTCTGGTATGCTTTGAAAAGCGTTTCACTCTCCTGGGGTTCTAACAGAAAACTGGCTGATCACACATCTCTTACCCACAAAGACTGGACATCCATGGTTTTACTTTTATGGATATTTCAGGTCACTTAGGTGTCCTTATTTAGTCAAAATGAAAACGTTGACTGTTTTTAGCCCACATACGATGTCCGAATTTGGCCTGAAAGAAATAAAGTCAGACTTGTTTCATCCTTACGACTTCTCAAACACATTTAGACATGAGCAGATGCTTTTGTGTCTTCAAATATCATTTTATATCCTTAGAAAAAAAAATGTACTTGGATAGTTTTTGTTTGAAGGTTTTTTTTTTCAATGTACTATAATTACTTCAATAAAAACTAAAATAAAAATAAAGTTCAGTGTTGTTTAACTACATGCGTTGCAGCTCTTCTATTTTAATATTTAATGAGAATGAACTTGAATGAGTCTGTAGCTGGATGGTTACTCAGAGAGGGATTGCTGCAGTGACCCCATGCAACCAGCTGGGCCTCCCCAAAACAATGTTACCACTTATCCTTAACCGCTAATGTTGTAGCTGAGTTAGCTATTATTTTGAATTTCAAATCGTAATTCAAAATAATATGATTTGAATCAAACTAGATCTGAATGCAACCATGTAATTGGGTTGTGATGGAATGAATCTGGTTGTTTTGAACTGAATTATAACCGATTTACATCCCATATATGTGGACATAATTTGAACTTGTTTGTGCCATGACTGTCGGTCTCTTAAAGCGTTGGAGAAAAACTTAAAAATACATAAGACATGACACGACTGCCATTGTGTTTATCTTTGTTTCTCACACAGGAGGCTGTGTCGTTTCAAGGAGACCAAGACAGACTTTCACATATTCAGACAGTTATCAAAGAGCTTCCCTCCCCTCACTTCAGGTAAACCACACATCTTTCGCTCTCAGCTCCTCAAAAACAGCAGTCCAGCTTACTTTTATTGACTTCAAAGCTGTGAAAAATATGATGAAATCAACTGTTAAGCAACTGTTCTCAGGACTCTGGAATACCTTTCCAAGCACTTGGCCCGTCTTGCTACCTTAAGCGCCCAGACAAATATGCACACGCGCAATCTGGCTTTGGTTTGGGCTCCAAATCTGTTAAGGTGAGTTTAAACCCACACTGGAAATATTTTAGGCATACGGCGCCGTATAACATTTGCCCCCTCACAAGTCTCTTCTGTTTTTACATTTTTTGTTACATTCATTGATTTTTATCATCAAACAAATTTGAACGTCAGACAGAGTTGAGCTAAGCCAGTGAGTCTGGTGGAAAATATAAATTAAACTTTAGATATTTAGCATCCCAATCCTGAATTCGTCCACCGTTATTTTTTCCAAAACAATCTTACGATGAGGCTTCTAATAAATTTGACCTGTAGTGCTTCTATCACCCCACACAAAACTTTGGGATGTCCTGCATTACCAACTTTATTTTTAAAACCTTACAACTGTGCGGCATTTCAACATCTGCACTTGTGATTTCTGAAGAGCCATAAATAACTCATCTTTGCAGGTTTATGATGAAAATGTTTAGTGAAAGAGTTTTAAATCACTGACCTCTTTCAGTCTGGAATAGGTTTCAAAGCAACTTTTAACACTTTGAAACTTTATCAAACTGCAGTGGGAGACATCATTCACAAATGGAGAAAATAATAGAAATTTACAGCTTAAGTGGACCCATTTAGGGTGAACGTTCATAATCCAACAATAAGAAAGGGACTGGGCACAAATGTCATCAATGGTAGCGTTCACCCTTTCAACAAAAAAAGACGTCATCCCAGCAGTCAAACATGGTGGTGGTAGTTTGATGACATCATTTTATGGTAATCAATGTTTTTCTGCCAGACCAAGGAAAATGGCTGAATCAAAATAATTTTGCAAATTAGAGTGAGCCACAGTTTTTCCACAGGGAGCAATTAAAAAAGCACAATAGTGCACGAATGGTGGCAACAGAAACATTTCTGTTACATTTTATTTAGATTGTTTTATTTTGGTTACTGCCCTTTATATTTAGACAGGCCATGTTTGTTTACTATTAATTCCTGTTGATGACCATTTTGAGAAACACTTGTAATCAGCAGTTTATCCTTACAATCCTACATCTTGTGTTTTTTAGATCCAAGGACATTGAGACTTCATCTGGTAATGGAGACATGGCCTTCCAGGAAGTGCGAATACAGCAGTCAGTGATTGAGTTTATCTTAAACCACACAGAGCAGATCTTCAGTGGTGATTCGGATCAAATAAGACCCAAAGAAGGTGTGATGCAGGTCTTGCAACACTGAAATTGTAAGAGATTTTTACTGATACTAACAGAATATACTTTTGCAGGACCGAGTTTGATGTGTGCAGAGAAATATGCCACTCTCCCGATCAGTGGTGGGAGTGGGCCTATGAAACTGATGAGCCTGGAAGAAGCCCAGGCCCGCTCCTTAAGTCCAAATCACCCAGTGCACAAAGAACGTCAGCGAGAGAACAGCCTACCTGACACTAGCACTGCATCGCTCTATCACACAGTCATAGAAATATCAGACAACAAGTAAGATCCAAATTCAGCCTTTCAAGTTAACGATTGATAGAAAAGCAGAAAAAATAGATTTGATTTCACTTCTTCTTTTTTGTTGTTGTTGTTGTTTGTTTTGATTAGGAGGAGGTTCTCTGGAAAATCTAAAAAGTGGAAGTCTATCTTTAACCTGGGAAGATCTGTGGAGTCAAAGGGAAAACTCAGCCGCAATGGCAGTGTGTTCATCAGAGCACAGGGAGCATCAGGTCAGGCTTTGCTCCATTCGTGTCCTATAAACACACACAAATAATGTTCTGACTACAAACACACTGGCAGACTTTAAACTTTACTGCATTCTCAGAAAATAACAAGAGGATGCAGACAATAAGATTAAATAAATACATTTTAAAAAAAGGACAACAGTGTTTTGTATGCTTTAGAAAGTGATTAGGGTTAGTGGTTAAAGACTATTTCCATAAAAACTATAATTTTGAACCATATTAAAACCATCTAGAAACAGGCCTTGGACGCTGAATAAGCCCAAAACATTCATATCAATTTGTCCTGCTTGACTTGAGGATGTAATAATGTTTGTCATTTTGATTAAAAAGATGAAACTTCCAAGTATGAACTTGCAAAAAGTAACAGAAAATTCCCCTGAAGCTCAACACCAGTGTGAAAAGGTTTTTCAGTAACTTAAAAAATTCAACATAAACACACAGTATTACACATTGTTCTTTGCTAACCTTGCTGAAAGCTTTTGAAAACACAAAATGTTCTGCTGTTAGCTTATATTGCTTTTAGCTTTTCAGTTTACACTGGATTTTGAACATAGAACTGGAAAATGTTTAAGTTATTCTCAGATTACAACTTCAGGGATTAATGAAATGCCACATAAGCAGCCAACATTTCTGGCATCACTAATTTAAAGAATATATGAACATGCCACAAATAGCATGACTCAGTTTATAGATGTAGATAGATTTTTTTATAGAGATGCCAAAAACAAGATACTAAAATAAATTAAGTACTTACGACTCCTAATCATTAGGTTAAATATATTGGGCACAACAGGATTTTCATGTCCATATTGTCTTAAATTATTACTTATAAAAAAACTGGTAACTTTTTACTTGTTTGACTTTTCTTTCTACAGAAAAGGCAGCTCTGCGTCCTTCCAGAAGCATGGAGTCCTTGTGCTCCTCGTCTCCAGGTGAAGCCAGTTTTAAATACTATATATCACAGCTGAGCCTTCTGACACGGAAAACTTTTCACATTTTGTCATGCTGCAAACACAAATGTATTTCATGTAACAGACATAAAGTCGTGTACAACTATGAAGTAAATCAAAGGAAAACAGTGAAATCTGAAAGGTTTGGCATGTATTTTATTCAGACCACACCTTTTAGAATTTATTTATATAAAAAAAAAATAATAATAAACTTTTACCTCCACTACAGCTTCACAATTATGGGCTACTTTGTGTTGGTGCATAAAATATTAATACATTGATGCTTGCAGATGCAACGTTCTAAAGCACTGTGGGTATAAACAAAAACTTAATTACTGGCTTAAAAAAAACAAAAAAACAATTATGTTTTCTATTGCACAGATGATGACGGGGCAAGAAGCAATACCTCAGCTGATGGATCCAATAGTATTTTTATTCCTGATGTGAAATCCAGAACACTGGGATCTGACTCCCTCTATGATCTGAACGAACATAGCCAAAACTGGGAGATGAAAGCAAAGAGAGGTGGTGCAAAGGCCGGCTGGAGCTCCGGCCTGAACCACAAAGACTCACCGGGAGCGTCCTCTTTCCAGAAAACAATGCCAGAACAGCTCAAGGTGTTCAAAGGGGATGACCTCAGCAACTACAAACCGAGTTCTCCAAAAAACAGGAGGATGCTGTACTCCGGCTCCTCCCGGCCCTCGTTCCCAGGCAGCTTCTTCCCACTGGAGTCTTCGCCGAGGCACCAACGCAGAGCCGTCAACATATCTGAGCCTTTTGCCGTGTCCGTGCCCTTACGCGTGTCTGCCGTCATCAGCTCCAACAGCACGCCGTGCAGGGGGCCCAACAAAGAGAAAGCAGCCACTTTGAAGCCTTGCAGGGAGCCTACAGAGCAGAGCAGCCACTTTAAAAAGAGCAACACGTTCCCTCTGCTGGAGCCGAAAAGGCAGGAAGGAACAGAGAAGAAGCACACCGAGGTTCTGACCTTCAGAGTGTCGCCAGAGGGTAAGGAAATCTCTTTTACAGCTTTTTTTATACAGGGCTTCACTTCAGCTAAGTGTTTTATTTGAAATGAAGGAAAATGTACGTTTCTTTCAGATAAAGACAAGAAAACATTGCAAAAAAATGAAGGAGTAAAGATTGTTTCTAAACTGGAAGAGCTACCTAATCCACAAAAAAGTGAAGACAAAGATACAGCGCCATCTTCTGGAGAAGACATTCACAATCTCACTAAAGATACACAACTGGTAAATTATTTTCTGTCCCGTCAGTTCTTGTTATCTTCCTTAGAATGATTAGATTTATAGTTAAGCCAAAAACTATGAACACTCCTGGGAGATTTAGAGTTAAAGTCAGTGAAATGTCTTAAATGTTTGTGCATGTTGACAGTGGAGCTTCAAGACAAGTAGATATGGAGTTGTAGCCGTTTCCTGAGTTTCCCTTTCCTCTGCACTGCCATGATTTTCCACAAACCAGCTGCAGAGAGTTTCTGCTTTTTCACCTTTTGAGTTGATATAAACAGCTGTCTCTAATTAATCAGTGCAATTCTTTATCTATTGCACGATTTAAGTTTATATTGTTCCCAAAGAAACATGTTTGTCAAGTTAAGAGACATGTTTCCTCTCAGTCTGCTCCCGGTATGAATAATATTGCATCTTGTTATTATTTCAAAAATAAATTTCATTTGGATTTTTAAATTTTAAGCTTGTTAAAATCCAAACCCTTGCTCAAAATAAAGTCAAAAGTTAAATATTCAGTCACTTTGTGATTAATTCGCGTCTCCTTGTATCTCTCAGGATGTTGGACCTGCAGCTGGGAAAACGCTTTGGTCTGACCTCCATCAGGAGCTGAAGATAACTGAGCCCGAAATCAACCTGCTGCATAAGACTTTCAAACCGGTTTTTGCTTCAACAAGCACCAAGTTAACAATGGACGTCAAGTCAAAGCGAAGCCGCAGCTCTCCGTCTTTATCTCTGCTTTGTAAGGAGCCTTCATCGAACGCCTCTTTGGGCGAGCGTGTAACTGCAAATAGACCCGACTCAAAAAGAAAACAGCCCTCGGAATCAGACCTGTTGTTTTGTGTTCACAAAAACTTTGACGTCCAAATTTCAAGCGCATTAGATGCAAAAGAGAAGCTGAAACCTTTGCATAAAAGTGCTCCAGCTTACAGCAGCCAGGTTCCCAGGAGGGAAACCAGGGCAGACTGCGTTAGAAATCCTCTAACGATAGAGGACGCCCCACAGGTCGCAAGCTTCTCAGACAGTGCAGACAGACAATCTGAGAAACAAGAGGACACAAAAATATCGCAGGACGAAGTAAAGAAAAGCGTGAATCCTGAGGTGGAACTCTGTCAGAGACTTTCGGTGTGTTTAGAGGAGAGACGAAACACTCCAGAGCTGGCAAACTTTGATGACGAAGACGTATTTGGAATGAACCTGGAGGAGCTGGACTTGGTGGAGTCCTGGGAGGATCTTAGCTCCACCAAGCAGTGGGTTACTAGTCCTCTGCACTCGCCTGACGTCGAGGAGCTGTTTAACCAGCTTTCCCCCTTCAGTTCTAAGGGAGAAACTCCGAACCCAGAGGATTCATCTCCTGAAAACATTCCTCAGAGTGTTGGAGCTAACCCAGAAATTAAATGGACCAATCTGCCGTTGGTGCCTAGACGGACGAGCTTGAACAACAATAATGCAACCCAACCTCCAACAACAAAGAGCAGCACGGCAAAACCAAAGAATACAGCATCATCTCAGAGATTCACCAGGCAAATGTCATGTGAGACAACAACGGCAGAGAAAAAAGAGGAGCACGGCTCTTTCAGACAAAGACCCTGCTCCCTTAACTTAGACCTTAGCCATCGATGCATAAGAGACATTTCAAATCAGCAAAATCGCAAGTCGTCTGAGTTTTTTTCTGGTCCAAAAGGCTTGCTGGCCGCTTCTGGAACTGTGAATAAAGGACATTCTGAGTTGGATCTGTTTCTAAATGACAGACAGGCGCCTCTCCGCCGAAACTCTGCCCCAGTCAGCGTGTCATCGGTGCGGACAGCCTTCATGATAAAAACATGTCAGGTCAAAGCTGTGCCCGTTGTCCCTCCGCAGGTGCAGTACAGCCAGATACCTCAAACAAGACAGGAAAGTGATTCTGGCACTGTGAAGGAGCAAGAAAAGGGATTACCAAGGACAAGCACAGACACGAGCACTGCCATCCCGCCTATGATGATGTCGGACCTAAAGGAGGAACTGGAGAACAAAGAGCCACCCCCTAAACACCAAAAGCATGCAAATGTTCAGAAATCAGCTGAAGCTGGAAAGAATGCCGCCCCAGAGCTGCCAGTCATAACCAGGAGGCATGCCCCGAGTCTGGAAGTGTTTGTAGACGGTCCTAGACCCAACAGAGGAGCACTGCTGCAAAGGCCGTCCTTTAGAAACCGGCAGAGACCTCAGAGCCTCATCCTCCTCAGCCCCCCTTTCCCGTTCATGGACTATCCAACATCAGGGGACGATGGCAAGCTGCTCTCATCCATCAAGAGTCTAAATGACACGTCGGCGCTCAACGTCTTTTCCAAAGACATGACCGAGAACTTCAGGACACAAGAGGGACACGCTCTGCAGAATAAGATGACGATCCCGAAAAGCGGACAGAGACTCGAAACATCAACCAGCTGCTTCTACCAGCCTCAGAGGAGGTCCATGATATTCGACAGCAGGAGTCCCAGGCAGATCGAGTGACTGCGAGTGGGCCCGCGTGTAAATAGGTGCAGAACATAAAGAATCTTTGGAAAACAGAAAAGATCATGATAATAGTCTATGGGATGAAGCCAAAGCGATCCAAAAACCAAAAAGTGGAAACCATAACTCAGATTTCTCTGATACATGAGGCTAAGATCAATATTTTTATTCACTCTCTTAGTCCTCACTGGTATTTTTTTATACATGTAATCATATTTTTTTTAATCAAATGATATTTTTATTCCCAGATAGAGTTTCAAATTAAGTTACAGCGTCAAAGTACTAAGTATGACACTATGACCACTGACAAAATAAATGCCATCAAATTTCTCTTCCTCTTCTCACTTCATAGAGGCCTGACTATATGAGGCAGCAAGTGAACATTGTGTTATCAAGGTTGGCAAAAATATGCAAGTTTAAACAGGGACAAATTGTGGTGGCTAATTTCTCTCCACCATTTCTCTCCCAGGTTTAACGCACCTGGATCAAATAATGGCTCATTAGAAGGCCTAAGAAGAACGTTGACATGCTGAAAAGGTTGTTATTACTAACTAACTAAAACCTGCAGGATGCAGGATCACCCCTATACTAGATAACAAATCAGACCCAAGAGAGCATGTGCCAGGACTGCTGATAAAATTTAGGCTGCTGTTCTATGTTAACTTGATGGCAAGATGACCTTTCACTGAGCGATAATGACATCTGTAAAGAACAAAAAAAAAAGAAAAAAGAAAAAGTGGGAAGCAGGTTCTGTCCTAAGATGTGCACAAATTGCATGCATTTAATTCAGAACAAACTGAAGTCAATCACATGTTGCTCTTTTTTTTCCAGATATTAGCTCTGCAGCATATGGTTGCTAAACTGTCTAACTTTTTTCCCCCCTCGAAACCCATTTGCAAACAAAGTCACACAAAGCAATGATCACAAGAAGACATGCTCACCTCTACGACATCTACCAGCCATGAGCATTTTTGTTGATCACAACACAAACACCAGATGGAGCCAGATGAACCAGATTTAGGCCTGTGGCATATAATACAGCCCTGAAATCACCTTATGCACGCAGAGGAAATGTTCCTGTTAGCGAAAGGTTTCTGACACTGATGCAAAAACATGCCAGCACAATTTATATTCTGTAGCTTGTGGCGTCCAGGTTCAGGTTAGTCCCTAATCCATTAAAATCCAAAAAATGATCCAATAGCTGTGGGAGCTCCAGGGATGGAGCAGGATTATTTTAGAAGCACATAAACACCTGATGTACTGTTTTACAGATGAAGCATAAAGAAAGACGAAGTGCTGCTGCAACACAAAAACTGTGTGTTAAACAGGAAATGACGTATCTCTCAAGAATTATCTACTGAAGAAGGACAGCTGAAGTCTTAAAGGAAAATATCGATTAAAACTGTTTTTATGAAGCACACTATTTATCCCTGAATTTAAATTTAAAATTTCCTTTCTGTCAACTGACTCTTATGACTTTAATTATATATATATATATATATATATATATATATATATATATATATATATATATATATATATATATATATATATATATATATATATATATATATGAATGAGAACACATATTGAGAGACTGGATCTGTGGCACACTGACGTCAATGTGATTTTGTTCATCTGATATTTAAATGATTTTATTTTCAGATTTCTATGTATCAGAAATTTTAATAACAGTATTTACCAGCCGGAGGAGTGTAAGTAATGTGTGTCTTGATTGTATCAGAGTTACTTTAGCAGATTTTGTTGTTGTTGTTTTGGAATATATGTTGTAATATGACAAATGAAAAGTGAAGTCAAAGAGCTGTTAATCAGACGGTAAATGTGCAGGCTGCCTCTGTGCGAGCTGACTGTATTCACTTTGGAGCTTGAAGGTGCTTTGAGTCAAAGTCAGATTTTGCCATCTCCAGATTTTTTTTTCTCTCTTCTGATGTGTTTAGCAGATCACTTGTAAATGCACAGGACAATTTTTTAAATGTTGAACATACTTTGAATGCTATTGAGCTGACTTTTTTTTTTTTTTTTTTACCACAGTTTGTATGAGCAGGATGATTGAGTCTAAAGTCATCTAAAGTTTTCCGTTGGTTTTTATAACTCCTGTATGCTTGTTGAGACTGACAAGAATTCAATATGTTGTATGAATTTACATAAAAACGTATCAGTGTTAAAGATTTTGAGGTGAAAGTCTTTCGATGATAGCACCTGCAGTAATGTACATATTATTACTGATTTTGTTACAAATCATCAGAATAAAAAAAAAATGAAAGTATTGTGACAATAAATTTGTTGAACTGATATTTTTTGTGACATCTTTCTGAAATTATTGGCATTATTGGCGCTGCTATTAAAGATACACGAAAAGGCTTTAAAATAAATTTCCTCAGTCGGTGAGTCTGGAAATTGGTTTTGTTTTAGCTGTATTATTTTTCAAAATCACTATTTAACCACAGTCTCATTATTAAAAAAAAAAGTCTAATTTTAACAAAAATCCAACCATTAATTTGATTTTATGCATACAGTGGGGATGGGGGGGGGGGGGGAGGGGGGAAACTTCCGGCTGA
>NW_015112646.1:694070-716150 GCF_001443285.1 Poecilia latipinna | reverse complement strand
AAAAAAAAAAGTCTAATTTTAACAAAAATCCAACCATTAATTTGATTTTATGCATACAGTGGGGATGGGGGGGGGGGGGGAATGGAGGAAACTTCCGCTTGAAGATGTCAACTCCTGTTTACGGGAAGATGAGCTCAGAATCTTGATTTCAGATTATTAATGAACCTCGGTATAACCTAAAAATAAGAAACCTCTAAAAGCAATAAAGCAGAAACGCTTTGGAGAAGAACAAAATGTCTAAAATATTTAAAACTTCTGGCCTCCACCGTTATTCAGGTCTGGTCCAAACAAACTCAGCCTTTGCCGCCAGGTGCCGCTGCTGTCCCGCAGTGTTCCTGCTAAGTGGTGGAGAAAACAGGCAGATTTGAAACTAACAGCGGACAATCTTGTCCTTGTGCATTTCACGGGTCTGAAAACTGTCTCCCAAATCCACTGTGCCACATAAGTGGCAGGTGTCCTGATTATATGTGCCGGCAGGGGCTCCACCTCTCATCGGTTTGTGGTAACGTGTGTTTGTGCGCATGGGGTTGTCGGTGCGCTCTTGGATGAAATCACACAACTTGTGCCCTCTTTTTTTTTCTACTTCAAACAATACAATCCTTCTTTATACCGCAACAGTGAAATTAAACTGCAAACGTATCAGTCACATTTAAAACCAGCAAGTCAGGATATGAAAAACTTGATTCAGATATTTAAAGGCTAAACTTAAACTTTTGCCATCGATTTTCTTACTTCACAAAACATTTCAACTTCCAGGCCCTTTTGATTCTCATTTTAATTTTCTGACTTGTGAGTCTGCTGGAATTAATAAAATCCACTAAACAATCAAATATCTGCATATATCCCAGAGGATCTTCCTTCACACCACACAGAGGCAACTCTTCCAAACGTCTCTTCCATGTCTGCGCAGTTCATTATTTCTAGACCTTTGACACCGCTTGTGTATGGGCCGAGAATTAAAAAAGGGCGTATTCTCAGCACACTGAAAAAGGCAAACAGGGTGCGCGGTGCGCGCCTTGAATATTCAATTAGAGCCGGGGGGACCGAGGGAAAGCGGAGCTGCGTGCCGGTCCTTCATCTTAAAGTACTGATTAGCTGTTAAACAGATTATATACAGCTGAGTGGGTTCAAATGTTGCTGCAGAAAAACAGCCGCAGTTCAAGGCAAGCGGCGAGCTGCTTCCTGTTCCTGCAGCCACTTCAACACTTTTGTCGGCAACGGCAGCTTTTCTAAGACAGGATCCTGCTCCGTTTTGGTCGAACAAAAACATTTTATAGAATAGAAACAGTTTTTTAATCCATTTCTTAAGGTCGAGTTGGTTACATGAAGATGAAGCACAAGCCTGCCTGTTCGGATTATCTGGCTGCGTTCTTGATGTCAGTGCTAAATTAGTTCATTAATTCATTTTTAAGCCACTTGCATCCTCTTCTACATTTTTTACTCTAAAAAAAAGTATTCAGTCTGTGAGATTTGATGGCAGATAACAGCTTTGCGCGAAATTAGAAAAACATTTCTTTTGCGCAACAAACTACAAAAAAATACATGTATGTTTCATCAATAAATGATTTCTTTAAAAACAAACTTAAAATAAAATCCTTCCCCCATTCAAGAAAACAAACTTTTTTTTTTTTATTCCGGTCGAAGTTGAAGCTCACTTTTGTCTTTTAGAAACTGGCAAGCAAAGTGTTTAAAACGCTATTCTAAGTTTATTAAATGTTTTGTTAAAATTTATTTGTCGACTTGTTAAGTTTTGCTACTTTTTATTTGAAGCAAAAGAAGTTTAAACCAGTTTGAATGTGCAGTGCCAGAGCAAGCCACGCGGGTCCAAAAAAGAGCCCTCATTGAGAAGCCACGTGTCCGTTTCCAAAGCCTCTCCAACTTAACCACCTCCTTTGTACCACTAACCCACATCGGCAGCGTCCCTCCACATAAAGGGATTTGCAATTTCAAGATATTTCAGCTTAAATGTTTTTGACAGTTCCCCCGCTTTTACCTCGGCTTGGTTATTTTAACTGTGCCAAATGGGTCACCTTGGGTTGCTGTCTGCGCGCAAAGGGCTTTTGCGCGCATTCAGTCTGAATTTTTTCCAACTTTCCTTGACGGGGAAACCAGCTGCTGGTCGTGAAAAGACGGCTTATTAATTGTCCTTTGTCATGCAGAATTGCTTGATTTCTAAAGAAACGTACAAAGGCTCTTTTTCAGGATTCAAGTATTTTGTTTCGTGCGTATTTTTCAAACCATCGAATCAGCTGCAGCGCCGCGCCGTCTACCAGACTCTCAGGTACTGACTGCCTGCTCCCTTTGTCCCCTTTTAATGCTGTTGTAAATCGTGCAGACTGATTTGTTACAAGCTGTTCTTTTAATCTGATAGATAAGAGACATGTCAAAGAAAAGCCGTAAATAAAAAATTAGCCCGAATAAAGACAAGGGCGAGTCTGCTAGATGGGCGCCTGTTGACTCAAGCGGCTCTCCAGCGTCAGGGGAGCCCTCTCCTCGGCTCTGTCAAGGTTACGTCCACAATTCCCCTTTTCTTCTTTTTAAAAAGACACCGTAGTCCTTTTTGCTTCAATGAATTGATCGGCACAAAATTAAGAATAAATAAATTGAGCATTTGGGAACAGCGAGCGTATAAGCTCCCCCAGGGTGCATACCCCCGGGCTATTGAATGGATAAAGGGCGCTTTGCAGAGCACGTTGTGAGCAAAATGGGGACTCTATGGTGCAATTAACAAAATAGTCTAATCCCATATCTTAACAAATGCAAATATTAGAGTTTTGTTAAAAATGTTTAAGTGAACCATTAAAGGAAAGTTTGCTGGCGAAACTCAACATCCATAACAGGCACAGAGATGCAGATTATAGTCGGTACGCAATTAAAAAACAGATTTTTCTCTCTTTAAGAAAAGTTAGAGGCAAGTTTATACTGCAGCAAACATCCTTCAAAGGCTATTCAAGGCAGGAAAAACACATTTCTAAACCAAAGCCTCGAGTCAGATGCTGGTTTCAGCGGTGCGTAAAACAGAAAAACAAAACTAAAACTGCGTCTAGAACACTTTTTTTTATTTGTTTTTCTTTATATGTTCTGTACATTAAATAATATTTTCATGACAATAGCTAAAAAATAGAATCTTTATTTTTACTTTTATTTTTATTTAAGCAAAAATGTTTTTTATTTTTATTTTATTTTATTCACCAAGATTACTTTATGCCATATGGATGATGCGTCTAAATTAACCTGGCACCGCAAACTCTTTAATTTTAGGTTTTGTTTTTAGGTAGGTAAACATAATTACAGGTTGTTTAAGTTTATGTTTTGAATTAAAAAAAATAGCATTAGTCAAGCAGAGAATGTTTGTATTGGTGCTAAAATAAAAAAAAAAAGCCCCGCATCTTAGAGAAAAGCTGCTCTGACAACGGGAACAATCTGGGTCATGGACACAAAACTGCTCTCACTCCTCATTTATTTTCATGTTAGATCGATATCTTGAAGATACGCTCTTATACACCCGCTGCGATTATTAACTCGCTCACACAACACAGATCATTTCAGCTGGCAGCGGAGCTGAAAGGAGCCCTTAAGAGCCAGAGAAGGCAGCGATATGAGGGCTGGTTTTCCCCAGGGAAAGGCCCATCGTATAAGAGCCCCATCATAATGCAGCTTTTGTCTCTGAAGCGCAATAGAGGTTATTATGAATTTAATTTATCAGTTCAAATGAAAAATAAAACTTTCAGCGTGCTCCCATCCATTAATAAAGGTTTGTTTGAATGTTGGATCAACCCCATGCTGGGCATGGAACAACCAAATTGTTTTAGACGAATTTGAAATATTCCTGAAAACGACAATGTGTCCATTAATTTGAGCCTAAATGAGATAATACTGAAACATATTATTTTCATGAAAAGAATAGCTTGAAATTGATGCTTGTCTCTGAAAAGAGCAATAGTTCACATCACAATCGCGCGCTTTTACAAATTGGAAACCATTGCGTTGAAATATTTTCATTGAAAAAAAAAAACACACTACAAAAAATAAAACAATCTCACTAATAATCAGAAATTATCTGTTTTTACTACACGATATATATTTTTTGAATGTTGGATTTAAAAGCTCTTTCTCTGGAGCATAGCAACGCGTCTGTGCGCAATCGTGTGCGCAAAACGTCCAACATTAATCTCACAAAACAACAACGTCTGTACGGCTTAGGAATAGTTTTTATTCAAGTATCAACATTTTTAAATAAATAAATATTTTTCAGGTACACCGGAGATATAATTTCAGAGTGGTCCTGGTCATGTGACAGTGGAGATTTATTTAAGCAACAGTTCAATCCACATACTCACCAAACTGTCCCACCCCCAATATACAAATAATAATGTTGCTATGGACTGGGGGATTTGTCTTTACAAATCTGTCCACCGTGCTCATCGGATTGGCAACAACAATGGACTGTTTTCAGAAAAAAACTACATACAATACGTACAACGTGTATACAGCTATACAATAATTCAGAGCATTTCCCTGATTAAATATCTGTTAATTACAAACGACTGAACACAACTGGCCCAGTCTTCCTTCTTTTCTTTCCTTCATTCTTTTTTTTTGGCAGCATTCAAATCTCATCAAGATATATATATAAAAAATCATTTCAGACAGCAGTAGTTCTGTGAGACTTTTACGGGGAGACAGACAGGTCCACATCCTCCTTTTCTGACGAGGATGGAGATGCGGGAATGTCGTCGTCCTCCTCCTCCGAGCATCTGGCGGCAGACAAGGACGAGCATTTGCAGTTGTGTGATCCAGTCCTCTGCCCGCCGCTCTTGCCCTCCTTTTTGTGCTTCACTCTGCGGTTCTGGAACCAGATTTTCACCTGCTTCTCGGACAAGTTCAGGTACGTGGCGATCTCGATGCGCCTCAGTCTGGACAGGTACATGTTGGAGGTGAACTCCCGCTCCAGCTCCAAAAGTTGCGTGCTGGTGAAGGCAGTACGCATGCGCTTGCTACTCTGAAGTTTCCCGTTGTTGTTTTCTGTTGAAAAAAAAAAAAAAGTAATTTAGACTGTTAACAACCGGGAAAAAAAAAAAAAAAAAAAAAAAAAATCAAGACATCTAAATTTGGTGATATCTGCCTCTACTCACCGATGGAGATGCAGTGGAATTGCCTTGGGTCTGGAACCGTGTACGCAGCTTGGTATATCCCTGGAGCGTGGCTGAGGTTCACGCTGTTTGACGTGGAGTGCTGCCTGGACAGAGCGGAGTGGCAGTACTGCGAACCAAACGGAGGGAATGAAGCTTTGAGGAGCGGCAGGGTCGGAGGAGAAGGATGAAGCTGGGACGCGGCCATGCACAGCGGGCAGAAGCACAGCAGACCGGCTTTCCTGGAGTGGCAGGAACCCGGCAGCCCGTGCGGGTGGTGCGGCGAGTGCACCGCGTAAGGGAACAGAGGCGGGCTGCTCTCGCTCCCCTTGTCGCTGGCCTCCCTCAAAATCAAGGAATCCACGAGAAAAGACCTCGGCATGTTTGCGAAACTTGTTGCTCGGCGTGGCTGTAGTCTGAGCCTCGTTGCGTCACTCGGTGCGTCAGTGTGCTCTCGGTGGCGCGGTGGACAGCGAAGTGGTGCTGAAGGCGCACGGCCTCGCCTTAAATAGCTGCCGATGGACTCGGTCAGGCCATGTGACGGTTACGCTGCAAGCGGCCGAGAGCTCTCAATAGGGTTTTGTGCCTTTCTCTAGGCATTCCCACTGCACGCTTCCCCATTATTTCACTTGTTAACTAAATGAACTGCATAATGTAGTCTATTCTTGTCAGCCCCACCCACGCCGAGAGAGGCGGCTCTACCCATTCTCCCTTTTATCATCACTCTCATTTCGATCATAGTGCCGAGCTTAAATTTCCAGAGAAAGCGTCTCTGCTTCATTTGGGAACTAAGTTAAGTTTCCTCTGAGATATTAAGCAGGGTGAGTTAAAAACAACCGAGAGACGAGACAACTTACACTGGACAGCTGATAACTGTAAGGTGTTAAATATAATTCATTCATTATTAAACTTTTTATCTAGCATATCATCTCGTAAATGTACTGTTTAATGATAGTCAATGAGCTCAAACAAAGTTAGCACATTATTTCCCACTTTATTATTCTCCCAACCTGAACATATTGGTGAAAATGTCGCTTATTATGCTGTTTAAGTCAAACTTTATTCTAATTAGTGGAAGAGAACGGTAAGCCACATTAGTTTATAAGGATGAGGTGCAATGAATTTATTAAATTGGTAAAGGCTAAGACCTAAATGTTTTCGCAGAGCACAAATTTAAGTTTGTTTCCAGCAGCAGCTGGTTTCACAGGAGCTCTATTCTGAGTAGAAATCTTTTTTTTTTTCTCTTTTAATATTTTGGAGTTCATTACATATCAGCAATTAATATAAGTTATTTGATTGAATCAGATTAGATTTTAAATGTAAAACTCAAATCTGAGTAATTTGCTTGTTTTATTTCAGTGACTAATATTTGGATTAGAATTCAAATAAGGATGTTGGTTCATTTCTTCTCTTTTGTCTGGTCAAGGAAACACCAGACACATGATATGTTTATGTGGGTCAAATTGTGACTGGATATTTCAGGTAGGAACTGTTATAAGACTCGCGGTTGAGAAATGTTCTGAAATTAAGTTCGTACTCAACTTATTGTTTAATCAAGTTACTCAAACTGAACTCAGGATCTTCATAGATGGAGGGAATCTCTGCAAAAGATTTTCACATCTTAGGGAATAAAGTTTAAATGTCACCTTTAAAGACAAGATGTGGAAAAAGTTTATAACTATTTCAGTAATGCTTTACATCTTTCAGTTTCTATTCAGAAATACTGAACAAAATCAAGTTTATTGATGGAATTTTAACATTTTGCTGCTTTTATCATTATCATCTATTCAACATTGGACTTGGTTTCTACTCCCCAACTCTAACGATGCCCATAATCTGTTCACCAGATATGGCTGCTGAAGCTCAAAGTTGGGATATGAATAATATCTTCTTTATTTTCTGTAGTTCCTATCTATAACATAAAGGGAAACTTCCACACTTTAGTTTTGCTACACTGACAGCTTCACCAGAAGGAGTGTAAAGCACATTGTGTTGTTTTGCAGCATCTATCTTTGAAGAATCTGGGCATGAAGGATGCCTCTTTGAACTTTCTGGCTTTCATACATTTAGTTAAAACACAGCTGATGTGCTGCAGTTCTTATTATGCACTGCAAATGGTGCTGGGGATAAAATCTGCCTTCACTCAAAAGTGGCAGCAGAAGAAGAAGTGCAATCCTTATACAAGTTTATCTGGATATATTTGTAAAAATGAACATACATCCAGACTTTACCCTGTTGCTCTTAACTGTTTTGGAGAGTGTCACTCATGTTACACATGACTGGCCAAAATGTCAGAACATGCATCTCAAAAATAGCGCATAAGCCGACATAAACAGAGCATGGACCAGGTGTTGCTGTTCTCAGGTCAGCTCCACACACACTGAATGAGAGCACTGAACTAATGCCTCATTCAAGCTGAAATATTTTAGACACAATTTATTACCAATATGAAGATGTTGATTATTGGGATTAAACTGTTTACAGCTTTGATTAAAATTCCTATAATTTTACTGGTTTATATGTAATACCTTCTGTACTTGTATGGCTCCTTTCACTGACATAAACATGCACGCAACAGCTGAATGTAAAGTTTATGCATATCCATTTTAGGGTTAATGTGTCATTTCTGGGCACAAAAAAAAGGGACAAGTCATTGCCTGAAGGCAGCGCTGTTAAAGAGCAGTGATTAATTCCTTTGCTCGGGCCCCTGCCGAGTCGGAGGGGGAAAGAATATGTAAAAATAACCAGGTTTTCACTCCGCGGCCCTCATTGAATGTCATTGTGGAGGGCTTTCAATGAGAGAGAAAGAGAGTCGAATTAAAGTGTGTGACAGCGGCGGATAGACGCAACAAAGGCGACTCTGTCATAGAGGAGCCCTGCGCGCTGCGCGTCAAGCCCCCGCCTTGCGCTCCGATTGAATTAAGTAATAGGAAAACATTTTCTTTCACTTTAAGTCCTTTTTGAACAACATCTTCAAAGGGACCGCAGTCGTAATGTTCGAGTAAAGAGTGGAGTGTGATTTATTTTATTTTTTTTTCTACCTTAGAGGAGACAACGCCAGAATTAACTCTATAAGGTTAGAAACGTAAAAGGATCTCACCGAGTGCGCCTTTCTGTCCTAGAATGGCTGCATCACTATTTCAGTGTGATGCGGTCTGTTTTGAGCTCGTAAAAGCGGCTCATTGCCTTACATTTACACCAGTAATCTTCAATAATTAGGTTGTGCCATTAAAGCCAGATTAGGAGCAGTTAAGCGATCTAAGGAGACCGAACCACCGACATTGAAAACCTGTTGTATCACTGCGCGTCATTTTCAGTTTTCAATTAGTCTGTCTCTTTATTTCCACTAGCAATTCAGCCTCGTAGCGATTTTCGAAACACCTTTATTCAAATTTTAATGAAGGTGACAGGTTAATGATATGTCATAATATGTCACCCGACGTTAAAAGCTCTGAAATGATCACAAAGAGCTCTGGCTGAGTGTATGTGGGAATGCTCAGACATAAAACAGACCAAACATATAAACGATTCAGTGAATATCCCTTTTTTTTTCTTTCTTTTTTTTTTTTTTCCAGCGGCAGGTATAGTCTGTGTGCGGGGGCAGCGCAGTGCCTATTGCCGAACATAAAGATGTTATCAAAGGCCCTAATTTTCAAATTATGTACAGCAGTCATCCCGTGGATAGGAATAGAGGTTTCACAGGGCCGTCACGCAGGGGAGGCTCATCCCTAATTTGCAATCCCAACTGGAGACTGACAAATAGTTTTGACCTCCCTCTGGAGGCTGCGGGCCAGAAGTGCAAAGAATCCCATTCTCCCCATGATCACTTGTTACTGAGACAAATAATCGAGGAAAATAGCGCTCTCACATTATAACCACTCTGTTGCGCCTCTGCACAAACTGGAAGCTAAATAAATAAATAAATAAAGATACATCTATAGCCACTTCTGATAATGCACCATCACCCCCATACCTGCGTTTTTTTTTGTCTTGTGACAAAGCAGCATCCCAGCCTAACTCAGCAGTAAAAAACTGTTAGATTTTAATCAATATAGTTGTAGAAAGATTGTACTGTTTTAAGTTAAGATGAAAATGAACCACTTCACTCAATGCAATCTATCATAACCCCTCAAATATAAACAAGTTGGACTTATTTTGTTTCATGAAGCTGCACTGAAAACCTCACTGTTACAATTTAACTAAAAAAAAAACTGTTATATTTTTTCAGGTTTGAATCAAGACTTTTACATAGCAGCTGAAAGACTATTGCTGCCTGGTTTATAAACATATTTACTTACAATAAGATAATTACTTAAGTAACAGCTTATTTGCACTGTTTTTCTAATTTGATTTCACTCCGGTTTGATCAAAGGTTAAATACAATTGTAAAAGGTAATTAATTTGTGATTAAGGCATAAATATGATAAAAAAAAGTAAAGTAAACTTCTAAAATTCATTGCATCAAGCTGAAAAAACAAATATGTCTCAGCCATTGTAAATAATGTATTAGCAATAGTAAGATTACTAAACTAATTACAGCTTGATGCAAGCTTTACCACTTGCAGCAGGATGCAAAGATCCATCCTTTTTCCTACACCCTTATGGGGTCAGGACGCGTGCTGGTGCCTTTCTACAGCAAGACATTTCGGGCGAGAGGCGGGGTCACCCTGGACAGGTCACCAGTCCATCGCATGCCTGCTAACATGCCCGTTTTTATAACAGTTTAAAACTTTTAATGAGCTTACCTCATATAACAACCCATATCAGCCTTGCCATTCCCAGCTGGCCTCCCCACATTTTGACAATAACAACCAAGTGAACCAACATAATCAGTTCAATTCTAATTTAAATCTGTGGCTGAGATTTGTTACCAAAATAAGGTTAATGCTGTTAAAGTTGACCAATTTCATAACAATACTTTCATAATCTGGTTACAATTTAAATTAATGTAATACTTTCCCTAATTTCATTTTAAAAAGGTTTTTGCTAGCATCAGCATTAGTGGTCAGTCAACCAGATTACACTAGCAGAAGCTGGATACAAGTTTTATTTTTATCTCCAAAAATTTATTTCAATCATAAGTTTGAGTTGACTTTTATTCAACTTACATACTGAATCGAGTTTCATCGCATAAAAAAACCCCAACTTTATTGTTCTCTGCAAAAGACAATAAATACAGTCTAACTTAACCAACATGTTCACTCCAGAATTATTTTCTTATAGTTCAGCTTGCTGTTATGTTTGACTTTAGTCTTGCTTTTAAACCTAATTGTTGCACAAAAAGAATACGACTAAAGCAACAAATTTGTTACCAGCTGAAGAAGCTAATATCACTAAAACTAATTAATGTACTTAATTACATTTGAAGTCATTTCAATGGCCAATGTTTAACACCCTCCAAATTTCTCCTTTTAAAGCGTGTTCAACAAGCAGCTGGGAAAACGTTTTAACATAACTGTTTGATTCCGGGGGGAAGCAATGCCCCTGATATTGTAAATTATTTATAAGATATTAGGACGGAACAATTGCCATCACTCAAATTCGACCCTGATGATAACGCTGACCACTGCCTGCTGTGCCGCTGGTGGAACGCATTTTCACTGGGCTCTTTTACGCAATTATAACCAAAGATCTCGTGCCTGATGACATAAAGAGAGCAGTCTGTTTATGGAGATGTAGTCAATATCTCCTTTTCTTTTTGGAATGAATAATTCATAGTTTAAGACATTATACCCCCTCGCTTAATATGTACACACACTTAAACACCCACACATCTTTAATACAAGTGATGGTTTTAGCTGACAGTGTAACAGGATTTAAGGTCCCACTGGGGTTTGGGACAGCCGTGGATGGGTGCTGTGACTGGCGACGTGACACAGAGGGCCGGTTTGCCCCTCCTAATCTCCCCCCGAGGCAACATCACAAGCTGCAGATCCCGCTGCACCTCCACGGACACACAAAGGCCTGATTATCATTCATATGCTCACCAGAAACACCAGTCCAATAGATAACAGATGACACATAAGCACCAGCTGAATGGTGCAATATGTTTGGGCTGCTGGAGTCTATAGGGACTAATGAATCCTAAAGAGAGAGAGAGAAGTGGACAAAGAGAAGCTGTCAGTTGAAGGAGCATAAAGTGACAGATATAGGCCTCTACAGGTGAACCTATGGGGAGAAAACAACATGGCTACGGACATTTATGTTCATAACGTCAATTTTTTGAGTTGAATTAAAGATATGGCACCACATTTGATTAAAATTAAAATACCACTAATTAAATGATCCACTAGATGAACTTTGAAAACCTCCAAATAGGTTTCCATTAGAAGTGTTGCTCCGTTTTATGGTAAAGTTTATTACTTCTTTGTTGTAACAGTTCGTGCTGAAAATAACCCCATACTGTGGGAAAGCCGATTTATTTCCAATAATTTTCTTTTTACAAATTGCATTACCATTTCCGCTTGTTTTATTTGCTGTGTGAATGTTATAAACAATTATCAGAATTCAGACCCTTCATCGATGAGGAGACAACATCAATTCAAGACTCACATGGGAATAATGTCTCTTTGTTGACTCAACAGGCTCCTTGTTCATCACAGGATTGATTATGATGATTAAATGATCTGAAGAGGGATTTTAATGCTGCTTTTAAAAAAAAGAAGTTTTTTTAAGGGTCTTGCTCACGATATTTTTTTCAAAATCATTGTACATCAATACGGGCAGTGAGTACATACAATAGTAGAGATGATCAAGTCTTCTCTGCTGGAAAATTATAAAATTATTTAATGATCTGTATAAACTCAGCTCAGATCAAGAGACTTTTGCTTTTAAATTGAATAAAGTCTGAAATTCTGACTAATTCTGGGATTTGCAAAACATAAACACCTTGTTTATCTTCATACCACAGCATCTTAAGCATGAGTTGAGGCAAGAAGACTATAAAATATACATTTTTTTGAGCTTTTCCAAAGAGGCCTTTGCTGGCATAAACTTAAAGTCACTAACTAATGACCAAACATTCTCCTTTGGGACTTTCTGGAAGAGATCTTAGTTCATACATCCATGAATTACAGCAAGGCAGTCAAGTCAAGAAGATGTAAAGCAAACCACCTCACTACCATCGCCATGTTTGACCGTCTTATATACACACTTTCCAAAAAGTTCCACTTTAGCCTCAATTCACAGAATATTTTCCCAAAATTCTTGGGGTTAATCAATTATTTTTTTTGAGCAAATGTGGTACAGTTCCCTCGTCTCTTTCCACCTCACTTGGGCATGAATTTACAAATTATACAACACCATATGTTTTTACAGCTGTACCTGTAGCACCTAAATGAATAGTAAGAACACATCTTGTATTTTGATAAGATTTTAATTTTGAAAAAAAAAAAACAAACAAAAAACCTTTACTATAAGTCAAAAAAGACCTTCATTTTCTCTTGATAAAGACAACCAGAATGCAGAGACAGTCTGAAAACCACCTGGATGGTTTTCAGACTATTTGATTAGATTTACACTGAGTCCTCTTGTGATATACATGGCTCTCTAATTTATGCCTGGGTCTGTTGTAGAGCCACTCCGATGTGTTTGAGACCAGGTCAAGAGCTGCTGCCTGGTGCATCCTCACCACTAAACCACGCTGACAATCTCAGATCAAAATACCACGCAGTTCACCAACATCCACTGATGAAAGAAACAGATAACAGATGTGTATGTAAAAAAGAAGATGTGCTTTAGTACTTAAACAGATTGAAATATTGACTTGTTTTGAATAATACATTAAAATAAATACACAATGAGGAAAAGATAGTGACATGGTGACAGCCTTAAAAATATGTAAAAAAAAAAAACATATTCTTTATAAAAGTTACATAATGCACCTATAACGAGCAAGACATAAACAAATAAACATGAAATATAACTATAGTGTTTTTGAAAGGCCTAGAAAACAAAGGTTTTCTTTAGCATTATTAAGCTGAAGACATTGTTATCTTTAGCTTAATAATGTTTAAACACATTACTAAGTGTTTAAACATTATTAAACACTTAATAATGTTTAACCTTATTAAGTGATCCATGTCTCCTCCCCTCTCAGGGAAAGTAAACTCACAATTTACATGATTAATTTGGATTTCTAAGTACATGTCCAGAGTCTTAGACATACATTTAGCAATCAGGAACTCAAAGAGTTTTAACCTTTGCATAAAAAAAAAAGATTATGATTTTAAAGATTGCTGAAATTATGCAAAATGTTTCACACATAGCATCATCATTGCATTTTGGAAAATCTTTTAGGAACAGAGTCTGTTTAATTAAAAGATTATCAGTTTAGAACAAAAAAATTGCCAATGTGCAACAAATGTTTGACAAACAAACCCGTGAGCTGCCGTGGGCGCTGGCCTCTTTGACAAGAACAAATGAGGAGAAGATGCAAACGTAACAGTGTGGCCTCCCTAATGAGCCTATTTACATCTAAATGTGAAGATGCTGTGAGAACTAAAGCAGTTGAATGTATTTACTCCCAAACTTTCCTGTCAGTCTTTGGAGACAAAACGTTTGGTTATCTGCTGACTTCTCGCACAGCGTCGTTTCAGGAAAAAGTTGCAGTGCTTCTCACAGTGTCCTCACGCTTAAAGAAATCGATCTGACCAAAAAAAATAATACATGAAAAGTGATTAGTGGACTAAATATATTTGGATGATTTTAAATTTCCTTTTGATGTAAATCCATTGGTTCTGCTGTGGATATGCTTCAAACCTCCCCTCTGACCCCATTCATATAAAAGCCTTGAAAAACTCTTCAAAAGGGTTTGTTACCCTGCGGAGGTCAGTCTGCTATTGCGGTGTGGCTGACTCACATTTTTCCAAATCAGTAGACTTTTGGCCTAGAAATAACAGGTCAAACCAATGAATTTAATGAACTCTCCGAGACACAATGGACGTCTTTTGCCATTTGAACCTCAATAAAAGGATATGGGCAGGTCAGCAAGCGCTTTCAAGGGGTTTGTACACAAATGTGACAGAACGCAGTTTCTTCAGTGTCTTTGCTGACAAGTTGTTCAAAGTGCTGGGGATGGCAGCAATAGTGCCTTCATCCAAACTGCTGCCCCCACCCGCTTTGTTCCCCGCTGCCCATTCACCGACAGTCCCACAGCGACCAAAAGTTAAAGAATGCCGATGTTGTGTGTGCTGCACTTCTCTTCGCCGAGCTTCACGCTGACGGCCGAATCGTAGGAGAAGTTAGGAGAACAGCACTGAACTGCAGACGCAGAACGTTTCTGCTCCACCCTCCTTTTCGCTGCTTTCCTCCCTTAAGTCACTTTTTCACTGTGTTTTCATGTTGGGCTTCTCTGATGTTCCCGATAGCATCTTCCAAATTAATTCAGACGAAATGATCAGTACTGAAGAAAAAAAAAAATTTGGCCTCATCCCGTTATTTATCTGGTAAATGAGTGCATCAGCGTGTCTAGTCGTTGTGGAGTGGTTTGAATGGTTGAGTAGAAGCATATGGTATTTGTTTGTTCACATAATTGAGTCAATTGGAGGCCCATGGGAAAACACAGAGGGGGGTAAGAGTTAAGGAGGAGGGAGGTCAGACAGTTAGAGCAGGAGGGAAAAAGGAGGGGTGGAACAAACGCTCCCACAAAAATGTACTCATGCAACCATTACTTACCCATTTTCAGCTGAGCGGCTCATGATTACCCCCATTTTAGTAAATACCCCGTTTCGAAGCGGGATGAGAACAAGCTGCGGGAAAAGCACCCTTACAGGAAACTAGGTTCTCTTTAAGTTTATGACTTTCCTATTAATGGCCCCCTGCAGTCTGGCCCATTTCCTCTCCATTCATCTCACATTAGTCTCCTTTCAGGAGTCACAATTGTTTTAGAAATGTTTTTCTTTTTGTCATTCCACAGCACAAAGGTTTGACAGAAAACATAGACTCTTGCATTTTCAAAACACGTTATTCTAAGCTTGAAACAAACTACTTTTTAAGCCCTTACTTCCTTGGATTTATTAATTAAATTTTGATTATCTGAAGCAACGGAAGTTCTTCTGCTCAGAGTGATGACCAAAGAGTTGTTTGCACGAGGAAAAGCAGGGGCCTTGTGTGATTTTTATAAGTCATTATCTTCTTTTCTTCTCTCATTTCCATTGGAATCTTTCTGATCTGAAGCAAGCTTTTGTTTGAATAAACCCCCCTCACCCACTTTGCAGTTGTTATATTTCACTTCTCTCCCTCTCCTTCATCCTAATGACCTCTGCAACAGCCTTTTTTCCCGCTCTTGTCCCACACTCAGCTTTTATCAAATCGGGAGAATATATGGCCCGGTCTCAACTTTCCCTCAAGAGTTATGACGTCAGCGGCGTGAAAGGGAGGTTTAGGCTAATTCAGCGTCTACATGCAGCCATATATGTGAGAGCCGTTGCAATGACGGGTCACTGCCCATCTCAAAGGGTCCCACGTTTTCTGCAGATGCGCTCTATTGAGAAGGCGACACGCGGCGGGATGCTGCTGGGAGTTGCTTACTTTTTCTCCATTACCATAGGAACAAACACACTGGCTTTGAGTCAGTCCAGGCCAGGGGTCCACTGACACCAACTTTCACACTACTCTGGGTCCTGACAAAACCCCAAATGGCTCTCATCACACTGAATAATAACCATTTGTACCCAGTTCGCTGTCAAAAATGAGCTGCCAGCAGTATGAAGTGATAAAAAAAGAAAGAAAAGGGGCCCAAGAGGTTTGCTTCTCAGAAAACGCTTAACAACATTAAGTGAGGCGTCTGAGTCACAGAAACACTTTCTTTTTAGACGTTTTTTGAAGTGGAGTTCTTGAAGTGGAGAGGTTATGAGTATATTACCGATAATAGAAAGTTGCATGAGGAATCGCTTCAGATAAATGAAGATTATGGTGCATTTATATAAAAACTTTCACAGCATTGTCACTTTTGTAGCAAGTGTTCTTGGATATAAAGATCTGTGGATTTAAAATGTAATCACCAACATCATTCCATGGGAAAGAAGCATCACTGGGTAGAGTTTGAGAATTTACAAGATGGTCGCAATTTAAATATCCAAAAATATACCAGCTCAAGTGAAGGCAGTGCACAAATGTTCAGTTTTTCAGCAGAGTACACATCAGATTCTTTAAATTGATGAAAGTCTAAACTTTGACCTTCCTTTCTAACAGGTTTCTGGTCTCCATGTTGGTTGTCTTGTCTGATGGGTTTCCAGTCTTTCTTCCAGTGTTGTCTTGTATGCAGCCATATTTTGATCATCTCCGACTTGCTTCTCTGTACCTGCTCAAGAAAATAATCCCCCCATCATGATGCTGCCACCACCATATTTCACCAAAGGGCTGATATGTTAAAGTTGATCTGCAGTGTCAGTTTTCTGCCACACACAGCTTTTTGCCAAGTATTTAAGTTTTGGTCTAATCTGACCAGACGACTTTCTTCATGTTTGCTACCTTCCCTTATTTGACTCCTGAAGACAATTTGTTACCTTTTTATTTAGCAGTATAACAGCAAAGTCATCTGCATACAAATGCAGGATTATATTAGTAAAATATTTACTTCATGCATCCCTTTGTGTTGATCTCTCAATTAATATCAAGGTAAAATAGACTGAATTTTGTGGATGTAATGTGACAAAATAAGTTAAAGAGGGTTGGATACTTTTCAAAAGCACTCTATATTTGTCTATACTGTTAACCCATTAAAGTGCATTTCTGTGGTGTGGTTATAACAAATAGATTCGATCTTTTCTTTGAGCTCTGTTAGCTCTGCAAAGTTTGATCAAAGGTAACTTTCACTGGATCCGTTTTTTTTTCATAATTTTTGAGGCTTTATTTTGGTTTATTTCATTAAAACATGTACTAAGTGTAGTTTTAAAAAGAATAAATTACCTAATCAGTTTCTAAAAGTCCTTTTTGAGCCACAGCAAAGTTCCATGTTTTTTGTGAACCAGAAAGCTTTTGGCGTCTTAACTAATATGTCACATTCCCATTTGATAAAGCAAAAAATCGATAAAAGGAATAATTCTGTAGTTGCACATGTTCTACATATTTTACTCACTCTTGATGTACGGTGTATATATTACATGCTGCATGTGATAATTGGGCATTGTGGAAGGTACAAGGTCAAAGTTCACAATTGATCTTACCCCCTGGCAGGTGCAGCTCATAGGAGCGAGAGGAGGTGGCCCCTCATCTCTCCCACCTCTTCACGGTGCTCAGACAGAGAAAGGGAGGAGTGTAAATGAGTGCACTCCAGAAAGCCATCACCTGCTCCCTCCACCCTAAAATCCCCACCAACTCTGCCAGGCAGCAGAGATGTGCTGCAGACCCCGACCTCAACTTTCTCCGGCTCCGATTATTGAGGGGGACATAGAGACAGAGAAGAGAGATGGAAGGAAAGAGGGAGGGAGAGGAGAGGAGAGGAGTGGGAAAAGCATTTTCAACCATCCTTGATTTAGTTTTTTTTTTCTTCCCCTCAATTGTTTTGAGTATGAACATATTCTTCTGCAGCAAAATGTACATTTGTCATGCCTATAGAAAGAAGTGAATTGGACTTTAAAAGCACATTGAGTTTGTGCTCACAGACAGCTCAAGGGAGAGGTTGTGCATTGATGGATGCCCCTCCCAGCTTCTCTCAGATTCACCCTCCTTTGTGACTTTGAGTGAATGTATCCTCTTGCTAAGGGCACTGGAATGTGTCTTCTCAACTCCTGTGATGGATGGGGCCTTGTTTTGCACTCCTCCGTCCCTCCCTCTGAATCCCTCTTTCTCTCCCTCAGCCTTTGACTCTTTCATCCCATCCTTTTATTCGGCGCCAATAAAAGTCAGTGATTCTTCATCAGCTGTTGTGAGGATCTAAAGGACACTGTTATTTTTCATCGGGAGTGTGTCACACATCACTATTCAGCCTCTCCGTCACACAGATTTAGACACTGACTCGGAGGCAGAAGCAGGTGGAGATACACCATCAATGAATTATTCAAATGAGATTCTTGGGACGTCCTTTAAATTTAATTTAGATACTTGCTTAATGTTGTTAAGAGAGTAGCTTCGGTAATTTAGTTTCTCTTTCATAATAAAGTCTAGTACATACAACCAAGCACCAATTATATGATCGGACTTTGCAAAGTAATTAAATAAATGTAAATCTTGTATTAAAATTCTGTCGCGTTCTATGTGGAATAAAATCTGATATAATAAATTTAGAAGACATGTAGAAAGGGATAATAAATATTTCAATAACAACTTTGAAGTGTGGGAAAGAAAACTGCCTGATGTGTATATTTTGCAAAAAAAAAAAAAAAAAAAAAAAAAAAAAAATTAAAAATTTTTTACTCAACAAAAAGCATCAGTTAAGGTCAACAAACATTTAAAGTTATTTCACACTAAAAAGTTTATTTCTGATCGGAAAGAGGCCCAGCATCTCTCAGATGTTTTTTTAAAACAATATAAGTTTCAAATTTGAAAAAATAATATATATGTTTTTATTCATCTTTAACCCCAACCCTAACTCTAATCTTTCCAGCAATTAAACTCTTCTTTTAATATGTAAATGCATTTTTCTGGATCGTTTACTTTTAATAAAATAGCACCACATACCACATAAATCGGACAATAGGATATCGAGAGATTAATTTAATAACATTTTCAACAAGGCTGCACTTTTCTCTTAGCCTTTCTTTAACTAGTAAAGATAAGGTGGCATCTAAAAATAGTGTTTTAGAAGCATAACCGTGAGAATCAAAGCTGAGAGAATATTAAAATGTATTTATATTATGGAGAAGGAAACAATCTCTAACTCACTGGTAGATAACTCTAGCAAAGAGTGGCCTTTTGGAGTTGCCAAGTCTTCATAACAACCATGACAACCTAATCAAATGCAAAATATGCAGGATAATTATTAAATTACCACATGCTTCTCTAACTTCATCTGGAATAGTGTGATATGGCTAGACGACACTAAGACGGAGCTTTTTAGCGAGAAATTCTCCTATTGAAACAACAACAATGATGTGAAAAAGCACCTCATGGCCACTATTTAGTGTGGAGAAGGATCTGAAGTGCTGTGGGCTTATTTTTCTCTCAAAGCCCTGAGAAGCTTGTCGGAGTGCATGGGTTCATGAACTCTCTGAAATATCAGGACATTTTCTACAAAACTCTGCCGGCCTCTCGTCGGTGAAAAAAGGGTCATCAGACTGTCTTTCAACAGGATAATAATCCAAAACATATCGCCAAACCGACAGAGAAAGAGTTCAGTGGACACAAAATCAACCTTCTTCCATGATGATTTCAGCCCCCAGGGTGAGGTGAAGAGCAGAGAGCATGGATCCAGAACTAATGATGAGGTAGAGAGATTGTGCAAAGGGAAATGGTCAAAGGTCACTCTCTCTGTATGGTGAAATGCAACAAGAGAAGACCAAAAGCGGTACTACAAGCAAAAACTTAAGGCATGCTATCTAGTATGGTAAGAATTATAAAGTTTACAGTAATATCAATTATAAGGCTGCTAAATGCAAAAGCTTAAACGTTTCACCATTTGTGTTTTGAAAGATGTGAAGTACCTGTAGTGGTATCAATATAGTTGTTGTTTATTTTAGCAGCTAACTGTCAACAGAGATTTTTTGTAAGAATGTCGGTTCAGTTCACATTGGCAGTCATTTGTTGCAAAGATGTTGCCAAGTCGAATAAAGAGAGTCGTGTACAAAGCAGTTTAAGAGGTAGCATTTGCAAAAGACAACATATCAATTGTTTTCCAAGGCACTTCCAAACCACAATTTCTATTTACGGTACCTTATTTCTGTGCTCTTTGCGAACCCTTTCCTCTATTGGCGCGTAACATCCCAAGATTCTCAATACTCAGACTCGATATTCCATCAGTGGCCATGAGTGAAGCAAAAGTGCCTCTATTTAAAAAGTATTATTCAACAGAGTGTTACATAAGAATCTCCAAAAGGATTTCAGGCCTCACAAATGAATCATCAGTGCAATCATCAAGTCAAACAAATGATCCTTTGGTACTTGCAGCACTCTATGACATTCCACACAATATTAAAGGACTCATATACAGCTAAATACAGGCTGAAGTACCACTTATATACACATTAACACTTTTTCTTTTTCTTTTTTTTTTTTTACTGAAAGCATTATGGGTGGACAAAGCAACCAGAACATCACTGGCAGCAACTCTATGCAATGTTATAGAGAGATTAAACGCTTACAGTAGATATTGATCAAGGATATTAAGCAAATCAAAGATTAGGTAACGTAAAATAGATAGTAATATTTGAGCTCAAAGATTACAACAGTAATGTTACAGCAATATATGAAATATTGCTGTAACATTACAGGAGTCTATGCTGCACTGATTCTGATATGTAATGTTGAAATCACTGGTTAGCGTAGCCGGACCATTGCATAAGCAAACGAAGCAGCTGCTGAGGCTCACAAGAGTATGACTGAAAAGTGTTTCTATATATTTAGGAAGTGGTTTTATGTAAACCTCAGGCCAGATGTCTAAAACGAGTCAAATAATTTACTAATTAAAACTAACTTATTAGTTAAAGGCGAAAAAAAAAACATTGAAACGTATGATTACTGTATTTGACAAAGGAATGCTGAGGATATAAATGATCTCATTATCATTTAAACACAGACAGCCTTTTTCTAGACACTAACAGATATTTAACTAAATAGATTTTCTTTAACTTTGGCACCACAAGTAAATGGGAGTCATTTGCAAAAAGTATAGTAAGTGATAAAATTTCCAATCTCTTTTTGTAGTGTATTTGCATTTTTCCTCCATTACTTACACACACATACTGATACTTCAGAAACAATGACCACAACATGTAACTCAACCCCATGAACCAATTCCTGTTTTTCAATAAAATTGCAGTTTAAGACACACTGGGATTTATTGTTTTTTGTGGTAAGGATTTACACCTAAATATGTTCTGTCCTACCAATGCATTACTATATTATACATCGCACTATGAAAATATTTTTTTAGATACTGATATTTTTTACTTTTCATCTTTCTATAAGGTAAACTTTAACTGTATCACCCAAACTTCAAGCAGATTAATTAAATTTTTGTATTTAAATTTTGTTTACCCCACTTATCCACACACAACTTGGGGTGTGGATAAGTGGCACATACATGTATGTGCCATGAATTTATAAATTATATTTTTTCTACAGTAGGCAGGAAATAAATATCGTCATCTGCCTAAAATAATGATCCATTTATTTTTTTTGCAAAAGGATGATTTAAAAAATAAATCACAATTACCATTATGTAAGGAAGGTGGTCATTTGGAACCTGGAAATAAATAATAAAGTGGAATAAGGATTGTAAGAAAGTAGGACACAAGGAAGAAATGTCTTCTGCTCAGTCATTTTAAGCTTCAGAGTTTTAGCCAGAAGTTGTCTAAAGCTATTTTATTATATCATTTACTAGCGCCCTCTGCAGGCTATTGAAACACTTTCTGAAAAGATTTCTGAGCACTGATCTAAGGGTCATTATCAACACATTCAGTGGCAATATGACAGTTCAATAAGTAATCTCTAATCATCCCAAAGTCGTTTAGATATTGATATGTTTATGTTATTAACTTTACATTCTCAAGAATAAAAATGTATATCAGTGGAGGAATGAGATTTTCCACAAGACAAATAAATTAAAATCATTAAATATTAAAAAGAATCTGTATAAAACATCTTTCACCCAAACATTCTTCTAGACATTCTGAAGTTTTTCAGAAGGTCAAGAGAGTTTCTTTTTAAAGTGTTAATATCCAGCATTTCCTCCATAATTTTTTTTTTTCTGAAAATACTTTTGTATTCATCCAGTTAGGCTCCCAGCTTCTTCATCTTTTTATGCACGTCATTGAAGTTATTGTAAAAAAATAAAAAAATTATATATATA
>NW_015112646.1:618514-690732 GCF_001443285.1 Poecilia latipinna | reverse complement strand
ACACTTGTAGACAAATAACCAAATCCAAATTTTGTGTTTTCTCATTTTTACTATTTTCAGACTTTGGTGTTGTCATGGATCCATTGACTGAAATGCATATAAATATGCTCACTTTTTGTGAGCTCAGACTCATGTTAAGACATTTTGTTTTCTAACTAAAATGGACAAATTCACGTTACAATATTCTGCTAAGATCGGTTTAAGTTACATGTACAGTTAAGCCCAGCATTATTCACCTTATGGGAATGTGGAGATTTGAAGTAAACCTTTAATGTTACATGTTTTTTTTTCTGACTCAAGTAAAATTGATTTTTCGGAGTAAACCAGACTGCTGATGAATATTCGTCTTCTTTTCAAAGACGAACAAAAGATAAAATACCAGTGGATGCATGCAAAAACATGGGCAACTGCATAAAAGATTAGGTTCCTACAATGCCATAAAAAAACATTTTCGGATTAATTAGAAGGATATAAAATACATTCAACATGGTTTTTCTATTAATTAAAATGTAAATAAAAACTGTAATTCATTTTAGAGTTTCTCTATTTATTGAAATTGTAATTATTTGAAAATAAAGGAGGAAGAAAAGAAAAAAGATGGTGTGCTGCCACTCATATACTGTATGTTCAGTGTATTAGGAATACATAATTCATATTTTTGATTGCGTAAAATGCATCCTATGTTGCCACAGCACCAGAAAATAGATTTTTGTTGCATATTTGCCAGTTGATAATTTAAAGCCAATATTGTAACTATTTCAAACATAACCAGCCCGTAACAATCTGAATAATGCATTAGTCTGACACACACACATCAGGAGGATTGATGACAGGCATGTCTTACAGGTTATTAAATGATGTGTTTATTTCTGTTTTCCTGTGTATGCATGAGCCCAAGGGCTAAATGTGCATGTTTATTACCAGTCCTGCTATAACCTCTTGAAGCACAGAAAAAAAATGGCACAGGCATTAAAAACATAAAAGGGAAAAAGGGCAGTAATGAATTTAGAGGAAAATGGACATTAATGGTATTAGCATTACTCATGTTCCATATAACAAATTATTGGAAATTTGACAAGCACACCAAATTATCTCCTCATGCCTGACGGGAGTGTGGTGAAGTCCTCTCTACCTGCTGAGGAAAGACAATTTCTGCTCATTTTACTATTTTTAACAATAGAACCAACCCATTAAGACAAATTAATGTCATTATCAAGTCTCTATGAAAATGACAAATACCACGGTTTCGAGCAGCTTTAGAGGCTATTGACAATAATGAAATTCGCTGTACAGGTACTGAAAAGAAACACTCCAAGTAATTATTTTCTAGTAGCTTGTTTGTCTGCCATCCGTTCATTTGCTTTCAGCTCAATTATCTGACTCTGTGAGCATGTGGAGGCGCATAGTGCTCTGCGGCCCACAGAGCGAGGGCCCTAATTGGGCAATTACCGTTCTGTTTCGGGGCTTTTAGCTCCAGTAGAGAGTGGAGGGAGACTGCGGTGTGTAAAACCATGAGGACCTTACATGCACAAAAAAATAAAATAAATAAAAAACACACACACATACACTTTTTAAACAAAAAAAGAGAGAAAAAAACAAAACCCAACGCTCTGTATACACACAACACAGACCTATACGACGCCGTTTAGTGCAACAAACAGTGAAAACAGAAAAAAGCGACGGTAGGAGCTGCGGGCCAAAATGCAGTCCTTTCAGTGACACGTAATGCAGATGCAGCTCTGAATTATGCCTGCTGTAACTTTCTAAACATGTTAATGCCACGGCATGCAGAACCATCTCATGGGCACATGCATTCCTGCAGATTTAACTTTTAAAACATTTAACGATCTACTATACAGAAAGATAGAAACATCTTGTATCTGTGGGAACTTGTTGTACATCATAGCTGAGTTTCATAGTTTGCGGACGTAGCATAACAGTGACACCAAGCACCACCTGAAAGTGTTTTGCATCATCTGAAAGATAACTTTTCCCATCAGGATGAAGCAATGTTTTCTCTACAATGAGTAAAATAGGTACTTACCAAATCAATTAACTTAAATTCACAAAATGCCTGCAACAACCTAAGAAATCCGCATACACAAAATAATCTAAACAAGTTAGTCACAAATTAAGTTATTGGCAAATAATGGAGTAACAGAGGAGATGTATGAAGCTTATACTTTCAAAAATGTTTTAAATTCTTTGTGGAAAAGCTTTACTAGGTAATGAAAACTTAGATGTGATTTTCAGGTGTAATTTCAGGTGTAGTTCTGTGGGTTCCTTCAACGATCTTCAGTTCTTTCCATAGATTTTGAAATGGATACAAGTCAGGTAGTAGACTGGGCCATTTTAGCAGCTTGACTTTCTTTATCGGAAATTACAACGCATAAATTCACACTTTTTACACATTTTGTTGTGTTACAGCCTATAAATCTGAAAAATGTGGTTTGCGCACGATGTGCAAACCACACTTTTCAGCCTCTTTATTCGGATACCTTAAATTATATAAATTACCATCATGTATAACCTAGAATGGAGGAAAATGTGGGCCACAGTTAATCTGAGCACAAACACGTGTGGTAATTAAAACATACATATTTATGATGCAAAGCATAGTTGTGTGATAAAATGGCTGACGTTCATACGGACCTTATCGAGAATCTGTGGCCATAACCAAAAGACAGGAAAAAATAATAATCATCTGCAAACTCGATTTCTACTTCGAGTTAAGAAAAGTGCTCAAAACGTCAATTTTCAGGTTTTTTTTACACAGAAAAATTCATGTTTTAATTGAAGTTTTTCTTTATTTAGCTTCTCCTTAAGAGCCATGCTTCACTTTTTCACATTTTTTGTTTAGAGAAGGCTCAAATATCGACTGGGAACAACCAATAACTTTGAGGACCCTCTGTGCTGAATTACACTCTCGTAAGGTTGTTTTAATCCTTTCCACTGTTTTTGCTTACAGCTAATTGGTGGGTGGATGCTTCCTGTCAATCAGACAGGTGCAGCAGGCTGTTAAACACTTGGCCAACTGCAGACTCATTTGCATATTTAGTTAGAGGCATATATATATATTTTTTTTTTTAGCAATGCAAATTACCAGCTATTGTGATCATTTGCTTTAAACCATACATTTAATTTTTTTAACCCAAATGAGGTTTTAATGCATAAATGTTAAGAAAATAAAATATTCTCTGTGGACAATGAGAAATATAAAAACACCAACAGTGGTTTTCCTTCAGCACAGCACATTGAGCTCAGCTGATTGGTGCAAGCAGGAAGATTTGTTTTAACTTTTTTCATTGTAAAATGTCAAACTATACATTGTAGCATGTTATTTAAATTTATTTGCATTCTGCTCTTTTTTATGTGTAGTCCTTGAGTGTAATGATTCCTGCTTACCCTGCCATGCCCTGCCAGCCTTTGTGCTTCAGTTTGGTCTCCATGCTTCTCTCTGCCAAGCGTCCCGAATGCAGTCAGTGTTTATTCAACACACCTGGTCCCTGCTCCGCCTGCATTCTCCTCTTCTTAAGCTCCATTCTTCCTTTGCCTCCTTGCCAGATTATCCACAACATTTTTGCAAATAGTTTTCCAGCATTTCACTCTTGCTGCTTGTGTTTGACCCCCTCATGTTTTTGGATTTACTCCATTTTTGATTCTCATTGTTCGTATTCTTTGTACATTGACCCATGCCTCCATGGATCTCGGATTACCAATTCCAGTGATGAGAACTTACCTCTCTGTCTCCCTGTGTATGATTACTGACCAGGTGTCTGGATTGACGTTTGTGGAGAGGATTACTGTGTCTATGCTGTCAGACTGAGGAAGAATGCAGATCCAATGTCCAGGGCCGGCATTCGAGCTCTCCATGGTTCATTGCTCGTTGACAGACCTCTGTAGAACATCGACATGCAGAGGAGGTTGAAACTGACACAAGAGGTAGTACTGGGCTCATTCGGAGAATTTGAGGAATAAGTATTAAGAGATGGCAGGAGTGCAACAATAATGGATGCGAGGTGGCATTAAAATCTAAAGAAGAAGAAGACTAACACAAGGGAGAGAACTAAGACCTGCAGGATACTGGCCTTTGAGGACTGACTTTGTACGTTCGCTCCACCTCATCAAGATCCAGCACCGTTTTGTAACTTTTAATCCTGAACCAGTGTCGTAAAACGAACTTAATTTCAACAAAACAATTTGTGTAGTGGCTGAATTTTCAGGTGCCCTCTGTGGTGCATTACACAGGTTTATTTCTGTGTATTTTTCATTTTAATTTCCTACAACTGACATTGTTGAGAAACCATATTTTTAATAGCTATGCACCATGTTTTATTATTGCACATTGCTACGGTAGATTAGCATTGTGCAAAACAAAGACCAAATTTCAGACTTGCAACCTCTGAAAGTTGGCTTGTCACCCTCCTCCTCCTCCCCTCTAATTTTCATCCTCTCCCAGCGCTGCACTCTCTCCCGCTCGCTTTAGCATTCTGTCACGCGCTTCCTGGATCATGTAGCTCGTGTTAATTAAACCCTCTTTCAGATCATTTTCTTGCTCAAGTGGCCTCGGTGCTGCACCCATTAGGCAAAAAGCTCTGTTATCTGAATTTCCAAATGTAGCTCAACATTTATTAAAGTGAAATTCACCCAGTAATTGCCCGCCTCGGTATGCCCCATGTCTCCCTCTTACCTCCAGGGCCACCTGCTCAGAGACACCTCCAACTATTTACCGGCATGACGCAGAGGTAATTAGACCCCTGTGACCCGGTCCACTAAGAGCTCGGTAATTGCGTTAATAAAAAAATTAACAGCAGCAGCATGAGGATCATTATGTAAAAATACCCAGTAATGAAGCATTAGCCTTGATTTTATTTGGATTAAAAACAGCTATTGGTATTTAAAGGTGACAGTGTCCGCTTGAGTAGAAAAAGTTGCTGCTTTTTAAAAATTGTAATCAATTCCTCTGTAAGAAAAAGCAGATGGCCTGAGAATGAATGTCAATTCATGTTCATGCAGTTCTTTAAATATCTGCGTATCTGTGTTCTTTTTTTAAATAACACTGTACCGGCTTTAACTGGTGCAATTCATTAACCAGCACATTTCACTTTGAAATATCAATAAGATGTACTGTTAGGTACATGGCATGTGGCGCTACAATTATGTAAAAATATATTTACTTCCTTAAACATTTGTTTTTTTTTATTTTTTTTATCAAACTTAAATGTTTCAGGTGATTAAATTAATTTTAGTGTTCACAATGTAGAATCAAAAGCTGTTTCCAAATGTTTTCATTTAAAATGGGGAGCATTTCTACTCAAACACACTGTGAAAATGTATTTGTCTCCCTTCTAAAATCATAAATTGTGATGAGCAAAATATTTTGGATCAGATCTGATTACTCTTGGACCTGGAAAATCAGGAAATCATATATAATCAAGTAACTGAAGCAGGCTAGAAGGATTTTAAAATAGCCAAACTCATTCATGCATAGCAGATGAAATAAAGTCTTTGACATAGATTAACCTGTAAGGGGTTACAAAATCATACGATTGTAGGATGCCTGCTCACCACAGTTAGAGCTAATGTCCACAAATCCAGAAAAGATGAAGCAGTGGTAAATCTTTCCAAGTGTGATCAACGACTCATCTAGAATATCTACAGATCTGGAGACTTCACTCGGTTCAATTAAGGTCAGGGTTCATGGTTCAATAAAACCACTGCAAGGAAAAGGGGCAAAATTGTCTAACATTTGCCTAAAAGCTTTAAATAAAATATATCAACAACAAACCCTGGACCAACAAGACAAATCAGAATATTGCATTTGTTATACAGTCGTTAAACTGTCTATTCCTATGAGAAGCACAGGAAAGACTTTTAAATTGTAGAAGAAAAGTTTTGACAGTGCCACATTAAGCCTGTTACACTGCGTGCACCGACGTTTCCAGGATAATTGCATATATAGTGACATCATATGGACAAATGGTGCAACTGCAGTCAGCTGCATCTTCTGCAAATCTGTTGATGATAATTATAGGATTGAGCTGGTTCCTCTGTGAGCTTGGGTGAACACACTGACAGTGAACGAAATCTCTACTTACAATTTGTACCTTCTTTGACATCAGCTCTGACCAGACTAAGCTCCTGGTTAAATCCTGTTGTCTCCATGACCATCTAATCTCTCTGCAGGGTTCATGATCGATTTAAAAATGAGAACGCATACATTTTCAAGGTTAAAGAGGGTATTCTGGCATATAGTAACTTTAGAGCTGCATGGCTTTTCTCCGGCATCCTGGTGTGCTGGAAATAATCGGACAAATCAAGTCAAGAATCACAATCTCAGATTTTTTTTTTTTTTTTTTTTTTTTTTTTTTTACCTCGATGTCTTAAAATACTAAACTGAAAGTCTTTAGAAAGAGAAGAAAAGCATCAGATTTAGGTTTCAATTTTAATTTATGTGCAAAAACAAAAAACAAAAAAGATCTAAATTTCAACTTTTCAAGACTTATCTTGCTTGGAAGACAGCAATATCTTTGGTCGATGTGATCATTGATATATCAGAGGAAGATCAATTAGTTTCTTATTTATAAGTAAGTAAAGTTTGTTTATGAAGCCCTTTTCACCGACACAAAGTCACAAAACGCTGTAAAACAAACATCTAAAACACTTATAAGAAGAAGAATAAAGTCAGACTTTTATTCTGGGAAAACAAGGCTGTCTGGGAAAACAACTTTTATGTCTTGTTTTCCCAGACATAAAAGCCTGGGAAAACAAGTTTCTATCTGGTTTTTAAGAACCTCCACAGAGTCAGCAAAACAAAGCTGCAGGAGTAAACTGCTGCAGAGTCTTAGAGTTGCAGTTGTTACGTTGCAGACATCCTTCTTTATGTGCATCTTTGTCCTCTGTTCAGTTTCTTTGATCAAAGAGTTGAACGGGGGCCTTGGCCGCGGCCTCACTCATTATGATCCGGCCCTGTTTTTATTTACAGCATCGAGGTGGGATGACCTCACAGTATTCATAGCTTCGCACCTCAACCCCCTATTCACTGTCAGCAAATAAACACTGCACGTGTTGGGCCCCTAAAAAAAAAAGAAAAAAAAAGGAGTCTTTCCCTGCTGAAAAGATACAGAGGTTTTGTTGGTTTCCTGCAACAATGTGGGATGTCGCAGAATCCGAACGCTAATTAGGAAATGAGGAACGTGGCCTTGCCTTTCCTGAATGCTCTGTCGGGCATCGTTTTATTTCTGATCAGTCGACCATGCACAATCATCCACCTGCTACCTCCAAATGAAGGATGCTTTTTTTGTTCTTCCTTTTTTGGGGGTTTTTCCTAAAAGAATTTTAATGGGTTTCCAAACATTTGGAAACACATTAAAGGAGCATTTATATATATATATATATATGCTCCTTGTATGTTTATATATATATATATATATATATATATATATATATATATATATATATATATATATATATACATATATATTATAGCTAATATTCTGACCAAATTAAGAGCAAAATCTTCAGTTTGTTTTAACTTGAATACAAAAGCCTATTACTGAACAAATGAAAGCACTTTGCTAATTTGGAAATGCACCTTTTTTTATAGCATACTCTATGTCTCAAATGGTAATAATCTTTCTGTTTAACATTTCTAAACCTACAAGTCTTTTACCACGATTTGAAATCTTATCTTCTAATATAAAGATTTATTTGGTGAAGGTTATGCAATATCTTGCAGAATGTTGCATTTAAGATTTAAATTTTAAGTTTTAAAAGTTTGGTCGTTTTAGGACTGTTTCATATTGTGAAATATCTAAGTTAAGCTAACAATAGCCTACCCATTCTAGCTTCCAAAGAGGCTTTTTCTTTGAAGGTCAGACCAACAGAAGCGATTGAGTCAAAGGCCTTCCAAAAGACTGTTTCTAAAAGCTGTCTGACAAATAATAGAAAAGCAAATGTTGAGAAATGAGAGCTTAGAAGATTAGAACACTTTATACAGAATGTTAGCATAGTGTTAAAGACAACTCTCAGGGGATAATGTGAGAACAAAGAGCAGCAGAGAGGGTTACTGACTGAGGTCAACCTGTGTCAACCTGAGTTACGTTCAGATGAGTGCACTGAGGCTGACCTGTGGACCAAGTGTAAAGCCAGGATCGGCCTGCTTTAAGAGCTCACTTTCATTTGAAATCCTTGATGTCATTATATCTCCAGTGGGCCATGAGCCTTCAGTTGACAGCCTCTCGGCTTGACGACATTATCATTTTCCCTGTGTCAAAGATTTCCCAGTTTGCCTGCATGTGTGAAGTCACACATTGGCGATCTGCTGACAAATTATTCTCTTCGTAAAGTCTGGACAAAGAGACAAATTCCAGCTTCAACAAAGTCTGTCTGAGTGCTAATGCTGTCTGTTGAGCCAGTGGGGGTCCAAAATGTGTTTCTTTCCAATCAAATCTAATTAAAACCCAAAAGATATTTAAAAATTTTTCTCTAAAGAACAGAAACGATCTTTGGACAAAAGTTTCTGAAAAACTGTTTAATCAGGCATTTACTTTGGATGGCATTAAATTGGCCTCCAGAATTAAAGTAAAGAGTCTTGTTGTCATATTTTACCATGTCTTGTTATTTGAATACTAAACTTGATTTTAGAGCTTTCTTCTTTCGTCTCTGGATTATTGCTAAAGTTAGACTGCACCAAAGTGGAAAAACTAGTCCATACATTTATGCATTTGTTATTCTAATGCTGGAGTATTGTAATTCTTTGCTTACAGAAAAACAAACAAATTCAGTGAAATATTTTCAATGTACCCAAAATACTACAGTAAGAATTCTGCTGAAAAAGAAACTTTGGCTTCTGTTCATTGGCTCCCCACTAAATCCAGCGTATTTTTAAATTCTCCTTTTTAAATACAATTATCAGAGATCTGAATATGCGATATGAGTTAAATAATTCAGAAATATGGTATATAAATACATTGAACTAAACTAAATTAAATAAAAACTGAGTCAGGTTTAAAAAGCAATGCAAAGAAAGTACTCTTTGAAGAAATAAGGATTGGTAATGTTCAATTATTTTGTTAGATAGCCACCTTGTGGTTAAGTAGAGTACTGCATACATTATGTGCATTGCATTACTTCTTCACATACTGTTTAACAACTCTACATTGTCTTTTTACTTTTTCAGACATAAGGATTTATACATCCTATCTTTCCTAATGTTTTACATTTTCTGAAGTCAGTAAAGTTACCAAAATATGAATACGACCATTTTTACAATATTATTTTGTATTATTTCATGTAAATTAAATAATGAAACTGCTACTTTTCCTTGAAAAGCTAAGATTGATTGAACAAGCATAGTAACATTCATCATTGTCCTTTATGTTAAGGACAATAAATCAGAGCTGTTTAGCAAAGAAGTGGGAGTTTGGATAAATCAGGACATCAGGTAAACAGGACAGATTAAGTAAAAAGGCATTTTGTCTTTGCCTCAAAAACTATATGGCAAAGTCAATGATGCAAATACACAACAATATCTGCAGGAAACACAGCAAATTATGTTAAGGTGATGATTAACTTAACTTGTACCAAATTACTTTTCTTAATATACATAAATGTACCCTAGAACAAAAAAAAATGTTTAGTTTTAAAATTCTTAACTTGTCGCCTTAAGATACCACTAGTCGATTATTTGAGTAGAGTAAAACCTGCCGTGCCAATCCAAAGAGAGATTCTGATAAAACTGGCCCCTAATTGTCTCCTCTTCAGATCTAGATTAGGTCTCAGCTCTGCAGAAAGACCTCACCACGCCTCCTGAAATCTTCTCTGATAGCGACGGCCTTTCTTTCTTTTCCAACGCTGAACTTCACGGCCTCCACAACTTTGTAGAGACGTTGCCCTTTCTTCCTGCCACCCAGCACACACGATGAGATTCCTCAGCGCACGCAGTCACACAGGCTTTTAGACACTCATTAGCCCCTGCTAATACAATAAGTGTCACCTTCCATTTCATGGTGCTGTGTTTGATATCAAGATTGGAAACTAACGAAGTCTGCTCAAGACGGGCATCATGCCCCCCTCATGCACTGTATTGTCTTTCAGGCACAATGTTGAATTGTATTCTCCTTGACTACATTTATTTTAAATTTCAACATATTATCTTCATACATGTAAATGCGCAAACAGATTTCTCACAAAAAACGGATCACCTCTGGTGTACACGCTCTTAGAAAAGACAGGAGTGACGTGCATTTTGTTCATTTTGACTGTAAATTCAGGCGGAGTCGTTTGAAACTCTACGCTAACCCCCAACCTGCTGTCTTGCAACTGATGATCACATGCGGCATTGTTGGAAACTCCTAATTAAGACCCTTAATTCTCCATGCCGTCGCCTGACTGTGGCTGTGAGCTCACGTGAAGGCCTGCTTGAAACAGCGTGAGGGAAGACACTTACATCAACAATACAGTGTTGTTGTTGTTTTTTCTCCCCTGTAGTTTAATAGAGAAAAAAAAATAAACAAATCATGGTAAGCTAATATTTAGAGATGCACCAATCAGAAACATTTGTGAGAAGTTCTGATGTCCGCTACTGTAAAGTTCTGACATCCCAATGTACAATTTGAATGGATTCCTGTGTAGAATGATATTGTAGTTTCTGCATAAACGGAAAACCTAACTGTCCATAACAGGGATTTTCAAAGTATTAGAGAGATTTCGTCCAGTAAAAAAAAAAATCTCCCATGGCTTAGCAGACAACACTGTGGTAGTAGAGCGCCTTCTGGTCCACAACATGGAAATCCCAACTTTAAATAATCACAGTTTTACTTCCTCCTTTTTTTAATTCCTCCTTCCTATTTTTAATTCTCATGCCACCCCCCCGACACCACCAATATCTCTGCAGTGGCCTGACCGGTTAGAGTTGAGTTAGGATGGGTTCACTGATGAGAGATAAAAAATCATGATCAGTCAATTGTAAAATTGATCATATTCGATCACAAAAAAAAAATCTACTAATATTATACTGTGATTGTTAAAAATGACTGTGTTTTCTTGCTTACTGTATAAACTTCCTTAAAAAATGTAGTGGTATTCTACATTGATAACTAATACTAATAGTAAGTAATACTTAAGTTGCTACATGTTAAAACAGCTAAACCCTTGCTAACCAGTGTACAGATGAGTACAATAGTACCCGCTGTCTTTGACCCAAAGATTTGGCAAAGAGCTTACTGTCTGCTGTGAGCAGCATATGCTCTGAAGACCTGCAACAGATGAGTCCGAAATAAGCGTGACATTTGTTAAACAGGCAAAACATTTGACAACATGATGGGGGTAGGTAATCATTAAGGCCTTCACTTAAACAAGCAGCAGTTGTTCAGGTCTGGTTCAAGCCAAAGCCACTCTGCTGATCAAATGGAGGAGATTTGAACCATCAGCTGGGAAGTTTTGACATATTTTGATCAGACAAACGTAGCTGAGAAAGTAAAACTCAGCTTTTAACGGGGTTAAAGGTACGGGATAACGATTTAAACTGTTTCAGTACCAAGTCTATGCCTAAGTCTATGAATTCCTTCCTCATGCACTTGTACTCCTCTTTACGTGCAAACAAACCTTCGACCTCACTCCTTCCTGTCCAACAAAGGTAGCAATAATGGCGAGTGAGGCATGGCGAAGAACATGCCAAGGAGCCCCCTCCGCTCTATCCGCCTCCCTGTGCCTCTACCCACTATCCAGAACCATTTGGACCACAGGGAATGGGTTAATCACATTAGAGGCCCAGAAGAGAGATGGGAAGTAGACAGTACCGTGACAGCCGGGGTAGCACTGGTACGACTAATCCCTTTAGGCTGAGGAAAAAAGGGGGACGCTATCTCGCCTACGAGGCTAAGAAAGAAAAAAACATTTTCCCAGGAATGAGTTCACCTGTATGGTAACACGGCGAAGTTGGCCTGTTGATGCCTATTAGGAGAAACAATCACACTTGGCACGCACGAGTGTTTTTTTCATGCTGGGCATCACGTCATTGTCAGCAGGCTGAAAAAGAATCAGCAGCAGACAGTGGCATTGCATGAGATCCTCTTTCATGCCACGGTGAAGCAGCTCCTTTCAGCCCCGCGCTATCAGTCTCGTAAACAGTGAGAAGACGGGGAGGGGTGCTGTAAGGAGGACAGAGCCCATTTCATCTGCCATTGTAAGTGCACCCGAGTTCAACCTTAATGCAAACCTTTGCAGGCAGGATATGAATGGGATGTTCTCCATAAAAACACATCCTGCTGGGTAATCCGGCAGATGGCTTCGGCTGCGGACACTACAAGAGAGGCCGGCCACTGTGGGAGTGGCAAGGGAAGGCCGATCGGCAGGCACTCTTCAGGAGATGTGATATCGGGATTCTTAACTCCCCTTGGCAACGCTGGGAAGAAGAGCCGTCAGTTTAGATCCATCAAGTTCTCACTTAATCTCGCTCACCACTTTTTTTTCTCTGTGTTTTCCCCTCTTTTTTTGTATCTCCCCCTTTTGTTGCGGGGATTAAACCAAGTGGTAAAACAGAGATTTAATGATCTTTCCATGGCTACGTGCACCACTTAAACCATGAGACAAACAAGTTGAGGCATTCTAAGAGTCACCCCCTATAAAGACGGCTGCTCAGGAACTGTGAGGCTTTTGATACAGCCTTAAGCTGCTGCTGATGATTTTTATTTTTTTTTTTCCTCTGGTGCCGAGCTCTGCTATGGGAAAATTTAAAGTTTTGCACAAAGCCATTGTCAACAGACTGAGAAGAGAACAGTTGGGGAAACTTCTTGATAGCTTTGTAATGACAACGTTTGGTTCGTAAAAGCAGAAAATCCATCATCCACATAAAATGATCACAAAATAATAAATATTGGGCATGTTTGTTAGGTTTGCAGTTGTCCGTCCATCTGTAATGTCACACATTTGTCCTTGGAGGGTCGCCAGGGAGACAGGTCCCTGCCTCCAGGGGTCATCAGGTGAAAGGCAAGATACACCCTGGACATGTCCCCCAGTCCACCGCAAGGTTTCCAGTTGTGTCATGCTCTTTTATTGTTTGAAATTGAATTGAACAATGCTCAAGTACTTACGAAAATCATGTATTCTCACCCTTCCACTTTAATTGTACATTAGTTTGCTGACGTCTATCATCTAAAATCCTGATAAGGCAAACAGAGGTGTGGGTTAGTCTCTCTTCAAGGCGCTGGAAACATTTTTGAATATGTTATACACTGATATACATTAAAACATTTTTGGCAAGTGCAAACACGAAAAGAAGACCACGGTGTTAACCGATAATCCTACCAGAGCTTTGTGTGTAATTTTCAGTCTTTACTGGTAATAACTGGGAAAGGTATTGGCTGTGGTCATTATAAAATAGCACTAGAAAGCCATAATAGGAGGACAAATATCAGAAGAGGGACATTCAGTGTGTAATGGAGGGTAGAGGTGTATGTGTTAATGCCAATGTGCAGTAAGTGGGTAAACTGGTTGTTGGCGACATTATGTGACACCGGCAGGGTCAATGATGGTGATAATGAGGACTGTAAGCACTGTAGCACAGGGGTTAATAGTCCTGAGCTGGCTTTGAGATTATGATGTGTTCTGTAGTATGGAAGACTCATACAGGTAAAATGCTGTTTCCAGGTTTAATGCCAGCAAAACTCTCAGAAATAGACAATGGCTTTTAAAATACGGCACCGAAACAGAACTGGAATTAACCATGAAACTTTGTTCAAAAATGTTCTCCTCAAGCAGTGATGTGTTTTTTTGTTTTATTATTCTCTTTTTGCTTTTGATATTTTTGTAATGTACTTAGCATATGTGTACCCAGGTCATGCACAGACTTGAAATGCCTTGCCAGATATCTCTCTGCATGAACATCCTGGGGGACGTGTCTGAGGAACTGGACATTTTTTGAGAAACAGAGCAACAGAAACTCAAATCAAGTTTTCTTACAACCTTTTAAGCTTTTAAAAGTGATGTTTTAAATTATTCCAGAGCTCCCTCCCTGCAAATTTCCAGAAGGAACAACAAAAATAAATACCGCTCACTGTAAATTATGACTGCAAAATCCAAGTGAAATCCCATGTCCAGACCTACATTCACATAGAAACGTCTTCTCCTTGGGAATATTTTGTTAAAAAGAAAATCATTTTGTCTCAAGTAACTATACAATCTCCTAGACAAATTAGTTGCTTAAATTAATCGATTTGATTTGATGTTACAGTTGGGTGATTAGAAAACTTATGGGTTCAGTTGGGTGAAACCTGAGACAAAATCACTCACAATCGGTGAACAATCAACAGAGAACATTAAAGTGACACCACAAAAACAGCCACGAAATTATCTCATGTCAAATTTAGTGAGAGGGTTCCAGGTTTGAAGAAACTATTTGGCTATAACTGATAATCAGAGTTTAAACACATTTTCATTCAAAATTGCATTACATTCTCAGCTTAACTTTTCCTTAATTTTATTTTTATTTTTTCCAAATATTAAATATTCATGTTCATTCTGAATCCATGGCAGATATATCTGATTTTCAGGTCAGAACACACACAAAAAAAAATTGAGATAAACAAATTTGTTCCATTTTGTTCTGAGAGGGTTCAGTAGGAGTTTAATCTTTAATCACAGTCAATATAGAGCTCAGCGTACGGGTCTATTTCCTCAAGAGGAGCCGGCGCATCGGTAACTTGCGCCTTCTTTTTGAGAGGAATCCATCTTTGCATGATCTTTCTTCCAGGCTGGAAAAAAACAAACAAACAAAAAAAAACGCTTAGTTTTTACAGTTAATATGAATGAAATAAGACCTTATGTATGTTTTGGGTCGAACTAGAAGGCTTGAGAAATGTTTGTACAAAAGACAAACTGTCTGGTGACAGCTATTGAGCAGTAGATAACTCTCAACGTGTATATTTATGTTGAATGGATTGTATATAACACACTAAATAAATTCTGGTATTGCGTATTATACTGACATAAACTCATAAGACAGTTCAGTGTTTTTTTTGTGTTTTTTTTTTTTTGTCATTTTAGAGTGACTCACAACTTTCTTGATCTCGCCCGAAGCTCGTTTCATGCACTTGCTCATCTTTTCTCTCTGCCTCTCCCTCTCCTCCCGGAGCTTTTCCTCATGCGCCCTGGAACATGAAGAGGTGAACCAGACAGTTAAACTAAAGCACTAAAGTAAACCAAAGTGCACAAATAAGATCACTTATCCCAGATGGCAAATTTTCGTCCCTGATATTGAAATTCTTTCAAACTAAGGTTTAACTGGATAGGAATTCACTGGAGATCAGCACCAGCCCCGATAGGAACGATACGAGGTTAAGAGTGTTCGGAAAATGGACACTCCTTTTGTTTTTCTATCAAATAAAATCCCAGTCAGAAACATCCAAGCTTGCTGTAGTAACATTGCAAGAGAAATAAATGTTTTTAGAAGACATTTGCACGTAAATGTGACTTAACAATGCTTCCCCAGAGTGAGGGAAACAAACCTGGTTCTCCTCTCTCCATCCTTGATTTCCCACAGTGTCTCAAACATATCTCTAGGGATTTTCTCAATTTGCTGCAGCAACAGGTTCATACGGTGCTCAACAAGGCAGAGCTTTTCCAAAGTTGCTTGTTTGGTAAGCCGGTTTTCGAAGCAGCAAAGGTAAACTTCTGTTACCTTCTTACTCAGAACTTCTAACAGAATATCCTGTGATAAACAAGAAGAGAGTTATACTTGACATTGACAGGACATTTTTATTTTATTTTTTTGCAGCGCTCTAAACCCCCCATGCTGATTCTTTACCTCGTCTTTTGCTTCTAATGAGTTATGGAGCTGAACCTGCTTTCTGAGCACCACGGCTCTCTTCCTTTCCATTTCAATTCTGCTCTCCAAGTTGCTTTCTTGCTGTGCTATTTTCTTCACATCCTCTGCCCTTCACAAATAGAATAGAAGGCAGATTTTGGAGTTGTGTGTCTTTCATATCTATCAACTGCTTGGCATTTGGTTTAAATTAACGTGTCACCACACGCCACTGTCCTATGCCTCTTCTTTGAAGTAAAACGTTCACATTCTCACATTTTAAGTTTGATGGTCTCCAAGGTCTGCTCCAGTGTTTTATCCATTTCAGTGGCGTTCTCTATCAGAGAAAGGATCTGGTCGGTTAACTCCGATGGTAAAACCACAACCTCAAAAGGATCAGAGAAGTAGATCTCGACTATCCTCTGCAAAGAGAAGGGGAGGAAAACCAAACTGCATCACTGAACAATGAAAAACAGCAAGTGTTTCTGTTTTGAGCTTCGATTTAGGTTGTAAATGACCTCGTCACCGTCGCCGTCGCTGTCATCAGGCACAGCTGAATCTGTTGATCTGAAAATGCAAAAGAAATCAAATTGATGAAAGAAATAAAATAAAAAATCAGCCAGTAAAAATTATAGTAAATAAGTGGAGCTTATAAATGTGCCTCACCATTTGAAAGATAGTGAGGCAAAATTTTAATGATCATGCTGTGAAAACATGGTAATATTACTTAAGCCTCCTCCTGGTTCCAATTTTGATGCTCCGATTTTAAAACACAATACATAATAATAATACCATAATTTCTAAAATGTTTAAAAATTAGATGTCTAATATTTAGACATCTAATTTTTAGATGTTTAAAAATTATATCATTTTAAGAACTCCTTACAATAATAATATTGTTAAAACACTTTGTTCACGATTACTGATTGACACTAATTACTACCACTAATGATAATAATGGATTTATTTAAATGAGCTGCCTTTTTATATTGCAATATAATTCGAAGAATACTACTCAATCTTATACTGAATTCATTCTAATAATAAATGTATATAATTTTGCTGTGCACTTTCTGCTTTAAATTTTGCTTTTATGCAAATATCCTTTTCTTAATTAACAGCATGTACCAGATATGAAAACTTTGTCTCAGTAAGGCTTTACTTTAAGCCCTGAATAATTAATTTCTTTGTTGTTTCTGATTCACAACGATGATGAATGTGACTGCATACTCTAGCTTATAGGTGTGGAAGCAGAGATTCATAACAACTTAAACAAGTTGATTAACTGTGTTAACTTACTGTGTGTCTGTCTGTGACGTGGACGGCGTGGACTCTGAAGGCAGGGTTTTATCTGAATTGCATGTCGGATCTGCTTCCACACCTAAATTAGCATCAGATGTACAACATTTATTTGTTGTGTGGCAAAGAAAATACAACATTGTTTGTACTTTGTTCTTTACTTTGAGCCTTGAAGAACATTTGATGTCTGAAGAGATTTTCATTCCTAGTTCAGGGATCCATATAGACTTCAAATCAATATATGTACAAATAATTTTCCCAAATGTACTTGCAAAGTTAACCCTTAGGAGAATTTAGGGATACTTTTTGCTACTATTTTCGAGTCTATTTAGCAGTGTGTTATTTGCCAGAGAATATCTGCTGAACAAAATTTAAAATTGTTGTGTCAGGTTTTGAAATCAGCCTAAAAAAAATTAAGCTACACAAGAATCCACACATTTATTCTTGAAGAGAAAAAATAGTTGTTTTATATCGATTGTCAGGAGTTTTTGTTCTTATTTTATACCCACTAGATGGCGCCAATCCCTCTTTTTTTTTTTTGGTTACTGTTTTCCGGCGTGCGTCTTAAAAATTTGTTGGGTGTGTATAATGAAACCTCAAAATGTAATTATTTTATATTTATATTTTTACTTTAGCGGATTGCATCATTTGAACTTGCAAAACAAAAACTAGACGTATATAACACATTTACAACAAGTTTGGGAACGCTAGTGTTTTTATCACCAATAAGGAAGGTAATTAGCACAAGTGGAAAAAAAAAAAGAAAAAAAAAAAGAAAACGTTTACTTTTGCTGTCTGCAGTTTCTTCAGGCTCGGTGCTGTGCTCCTTCCTAGCTTCTTTAGCTTTCAATATTTCAGCTTCCTTGGCTTCCTGCCACTCTTGAGGTGCAAGATTGAACAACACGTTTGCGTAACACTTATGTCTATTGAGGATATGCTCAACCCTTTCAAATTCACTTCAAAGAGGAAAGACCAGATTTAGAATCACACACGGGAGATTGCATCTGTTTAAAGCAAGAATTCTAAAAAATAAAAAATAAAAATGTAAAAGTTACTCATCTCTACCTTTTCGCAGCCATCACCTCCTCCAAACGGTTCACCAGTGCACCTCTGCTCTCCTGTTTGGACTTGATGGCATTTTCAAATCTGTTGTCGAACACTAACAATGGTCACAATTTCTGCAAATCTTGAAAGAACATTGCATGGTACCAACAAAAGATTTGTTATTACTCACAGGTTTTTTGCATCAATGGGTTTTCTTTCAATTCGTGTGATGAACTTCCTCATGTGGTTCAGTTCTCGCTCACAGAAATGTTGATTGCATTTCACTTCTGTCTCCAGTGGCCTGATGAGTTTCTCAACGTCATTTATCTTTTTCTTAAGGTTTGCCAGTTCATTCTGAGGACATGTGGATGTCAGCAAAATCAGCATTTAATGTGTTTAATGACAAGCAGGAGAAGGCGCAGAAATACAGAAATGGCTTAGATTGAACAACAAAACACTTGATTGGCTTAATCATTGCTGAGGCCAGTTAGGAGTTTTTTTTTTTTTTTTAGGGGGAAGGGGGTTTTTGCTGGCTTTAATGCGAATGTGACGAATGCATTTATTTTATAAAACTTTGAAGTACATCAAATGTGAGAGATAATCAAAACAGCTAAGACCAAAATTATGACTATTCACAAAGATGTTCTTGTAATTCTTACATTTTTTTTCTCTATCTACATAAAAAAAAAAACATTATTTTTCTCTTTGTGTGTTACAGACTTTGTGAAATCATGGTTTTACATTAGAGGGAACTAAAATTTATCCAGAAATGCAAAAGCCGCCAGTCTAGATTTTCACAGACAGTTTCATCATTTGTGTGTATTTAGGTAAAACAAGGAATTGGTTTAATTTGTCATTTCATCATCTTTACCAGCTGAAACAAAGTTTGTATTTTGATTAGCTTGAATCAAGATATTGATATAAATCTTTCAGGTTATGCATTACATTGATTTTGACTCCATAACATAAAAGCTAAGACTTTGCTTTTATTTAAATCCCTATTACAGAGAGTTCAGGTTGGATTTCATTCCACACATGTTTTCTACTGTATTGGGCTTATCTGTTTGATTCATTTTTGAGGTTATTTTGTGTTTTAATAGAAGTTTTTTTTTCAGTTACCCTCAGCTCTACTTTCCTTTCTTTGTAATCTGTGAACTCATTTCGGCCTGTCAGAGAATCTTTCAAGAACAAAAGAGAGAGAGGCACATTAGCGCCATTTCTTTGACATGCAACAGTTTACTTTGCTCTCGTTTACTCTCTCTGCACTTACTTGGCAGCATAGTCCAAAACTCTACCGACGGTATGTTTAGTGTTGAGATTCTCCTCTCCTTTCCCAGATACATTTCCATTATCGGATCTTTCAGGTGGGGTGCTGTGGTAGAAATCTTGTTTAGTCTAAAACATTAACTAACGCTTCTTCAAACTACCCTCTGAAACGTCTATAAATGTTAAAAAGGATTACAGGATTCAAGAAAAGTACATCATTTCATGCAAACATAATAAAAACACTGCTTGTTTCACCGTTTGAACTGCAGTCCATCTTTGAGCAGCTTTTGCCGGATTCACAATTGTCACAAACTGCAAAATCAATTTAATCGAGGCCCACCTGTCAATGGACATACATATTAATCAGAAAAAACATCATTTTGATATCAAAAATAATAGAAAAGGTATTACCTACCTCCTTATATATTTGACTTTATCTCACCCGTAAACCACTGGACCAAAAAATTAACAGTTGGAGTTTTTCAGTGGTAACCATATGTTGCCATGGCAACTGCAGTTCAACTTGAAATGTGTCTGTGCTTGTTTTGTTCGTCAGTAAAATTTAGAAACTCGCATTACATTAAATGAAAAGGTCTAATTGAAAACAAAAAGAAAGAAGGAAACAAACACAGAAAGAAAGATAGAAAGCAAAGGACAATTTCAGTATCGCTGTTATTTATTATCTTTAAATAATTCATTTATCTAATATTTAATAGATACTTTCAACATTCAGATTAGGTTTGTTTAATTAAGATACTACATGCAGGTTTATTTTTTTAAAAGGTGAAAATATACAGCTAAACTATTTTTTCAAGTTAAGAATTGTCCTTGCCATCTTAACTAAAATAGGTTTTAAGGGTCATGTTTTGCAAATCCTACATACAGAAGGATATAGCATGAGCCAGATGTAGGCAGACTCCTAAATCAGACTAAAAGTGTCTGGTTTCTTTATTTATCCAGGTCATTCCCACTGAGATGATAATAGACCAGATTAGAGCGACAACCTGCTGCTCATGCAAAGACAGCAGAAAGATTTGAAGGTCCCACAATGTGAAGTACTGAAGTCAAAACCTTTTTATGTTTCGTATGTTATATGTTAAATCGGATAATTGGTTATGACAAAGTTCTATTGCATGCAGCAGTAGAAATAATAGCAGTACCACAAGTAGATCCCAACTTCATTTCATGTGTTATGTAAAAATATTGAGTTGCTCCCTGCCCTTAAATTCATAGATTGCATTACTATGCTATATAAAAACTACTAATACATCCTGAAATGAAGCTGGATGCAACATGGCCAGCCGTGACGCCTGTGATTGGACGCTGGGAGTAAATCTACTGGGTAATCCTCTCCTGGCTCATGCTGTTATTTGGACGTGGGGATTTATTGTTGGTGAATTGTGCTGCAGAGGACGACTATTGCTGTTCACATATTGGATGGTTCCTTTGACTCGGCTGAAACGGCTCTTCCTCTGACAGTTGTTTCCTCGCTTGATGATAGAAAACAGGATAAACAGCCCTCCACAATCTGGCCCATCGAGAATACTTTTCCAGGATAGAGGCAAATGTCAGCAGTTCACCGGTAGGAAGTCTTGTTGTTGAAGAGCTCCTTTGACTAAAAGTGTTCAAATAGTTAGCTAGTTGTGTTTTTGAAAGTCAGGGAGATGTAATAACTACTACACTTAAGAAATGTGAGTGAAAGTTTTGGGAGCTTTGTAAATAAGCTTAACAGAAAAAAGCAAGCTGACATTTTATATTATTTAGAATAGAATAGAATAGAATAGAATAGAATAGAATAGAATAGATATAAAAAGCAAGTATAACAGAAAAAGGGAAAAAAAAAAGATGGAAACATAAAAATATGTCAAATATTATCATCATAACGTATTTTCAGAAAAAAAGGAAGTTTGTTTGTTCATTGATATTTTTCTGTGTAAAATCTGACATGTTTATATATTAAAAATCATGTTTTCAAATTCTTTTAAAAAATCTTGCATTAATCAACCTTATTTTATTAAGGACAAACAAGAAAAATAAAAATTTATTTTTTTAAGTAAAAAAAAAGTCTTGCCTTCCATAGATTTTTATGAAATCATAAAATTATATTTCAATAATTCATAATTGTTTGAATCTGGAAAGACAAAGAAACTTTAAATTTTTTTGTTAATCTAAAAAAAAAATCTAAAAATGAGGAATTTTCAGTAAGAGCTCAGAGAACTGCTTAAACATTAGCATTATTACTGATAATTTTTCTCAAGGTGCATCTATGAACCACCATGTTTGTATTCCTTATATAAGAAATGTTTGTGTGTTCAAATTCACAATATTTGTCTGACATTCATCAAGTAAAATGTATTAATTGTCAGGAAGCAATAGCCAAACTGCAGTTGTTAAACTTATGCAGTATATGCAAAACTGCATAAGTCAAAAATCATTAACCTTGATTTTGACCCCTCTCAAGGCTAATGGGTCAAAATGACTCAGTGGATGTTGATTAAAACTTTAAATCTCTAGCAAAAAACTATAGGTAATGTGGAATAAACTTGGATGAATTCGTGTTTTAAACATCTGACTTACATAGTTTCAAGGTCGATTTACTTACATTATCTTACTTACTTTTGTTTACAAATGAATCGTTTCATTGGGTGAATTTACAAGCTGCATATACAATAAGTAATTATTGTTTTACTGAAAAAAAAAGCAAATTGTGCCAAAACACTTTTTGTTTTTTTTTTTCCACAAAGAACATAGATGTTATAAATACAAAACCTCCTCCGCAGGTTTTTGTCTGGAGAGCTGACTTTTCCCTCCTTTCCATCCCCACCAGGCAGTCGTCGAGATGTGAGAAGGGGTCATGCCTCTGATCAAGAGAAACATCGACCCTCGTCACCTGTGCCAAGGTGCAGTGCCTGATGGGATTGGCAACGAGCTGGAATGTGTGACAAATAACTCGCTGTCTGCCATCATCCGTCAGCTCAGCTGTCTGAGTAAGATCCCAGATGCTAACAATATATGTTCAGAGGCCATCTTGACCTTGAATTAGTGGATTTCCAGGATTGTTTATGTCTCAGAAACACAACCTGGAACTTCTAATCAAGTTTGTCTTTAATGTTATATGTTTGCATACAAGTTCCAAACACACAAAACAGGAAAACTACATACATTATAGGTCATACCCCACACGTAATGTACCATCTTCCTGTGTTTATATGCATTGCTCTGAGTGGCAATGAAAGCTAAAAATGCAGAAAATCAGACTGTCGACCAACAGGATGCAAAATGAAATTTGCTGGAGGGCTTGACGGTTTTTATCTAGTAATGGACACTGATGACTCGTATTGGATGTAACCCAGAGTATGTAGCAGACAGAGATGGGCGGAGTACACAAAAATTATCATCAAGTAAGGCTAGCGCCACCTGGCTGGTGGCTACTTTTTATTAGAGTAAAAGTAAAAAGTAGCCACCCAAGAAATTTATCAAGTAAGAGTTAAAAAGTATTTGGTAAAAAGTCTACTAAAGTACAGAGTAACTGATCAAATTATCAATCATTTAATATTTCAAAATTACATAATCAAACAGACCAAAGTACAAAGTTAAGTGGACATGAATTGTTTTCTAAATCAGTTTCTTCCTAAAAAAAAAAAAAAAAACCTTAGGAAATTTTAACAAAAACTGCAGGTGTGTGTCTGTGTCTGGTGCATTTTTGGTTAAAACGTGTTTCTTTTTCATTCAGTGGGTAGAGAATCCACAAACGTCTCTCAAGTAAGAGCAACAAAATCTTCAAGTAAAAGTAAAAAGTACGACGTAGTGACAATATTGTAACTAGTCATCACCCAATTCTGGTAGCAGGGACATTTTTCTGCTGTGAGGGTTGCCCCTTTGCAATATGACGGATTAAGAAAGAAATATTTAGACGGGGCAAATTCTCTCATGGACATCTGGTCCATGGCTTGCCTGATCACAGTGTGTGTGCGTGCGTGTGTGTGCGTGTGTGTGTGTGTGTGTGTTTCTGTGTGTGTGGATTAAGTGAAGTAACTCAGGCTTACAGCTTACCGTAAAGCTCTGTCCAACAGGCAGATAAGATGGAGAGTAGGTGGGTGGGGACCTAAACACTGACAGTCTAAGGATAGCTTTCACACTAAGTGGATCGGTGCTGTGGTAGTGGCAGCATGCAAACAGCCCACAGAGCATGACACAGTTTGCATAAGAAGTAACTCAATACCTTTTTCCCTTCCTTGTGTTTCTGTTGCAGGTAAGCATGCAGAAAACGTGTTTGGGGAGCTTTTTAACGAGGCCAACACATTTTACAGTCGTGCAAACTCTCTGCAGGACCGTATTGACCGCTTGGCAGTCAAAGTCACCCAACTGGACTCCAGCGTGGAGGAAGGTCAGTTCACTGAAAACCTATGCTTTTTCCTACTGTCGCTGATTTTTAACAGACTTCTACCTCTGCTCTTGCTGCTCCACAGTGTCCCTCCAGGACATAAACATGAGGAAGGCCTATCGAGGCGCTGCGGTCCAGGACCAGGAGGTTTTGTCCAAAGGCAGCACTCCCAGCTCTGTTGCTGAAATGTATGAGGGCTGTGACAGGCCTCCCCTTCTTGGTGCCCTCACGGCTTACAGGTTCTGCACGTGTTCCACGCCAACCGTCACTTTCACTTTATATTTTCAGTCTTTGCAAACTGTTTTATTCGATACAATACAGGGAGGACTCCACCGACGCAATGAAATTCTACTCGGACCCGTCGTACTTTTTTGATCTTTGGAAGGAGAAGATGCTTCAGGACACCGAGGACAAGAGGAAAGAAAGGCGGAGACAACGGGTAACAGCATTTAGAGCTCTGTTCATGTGTTTTACGTTTTGAGGAAATATTCACTCCTTTGTCTTTAAATTACTCTTTCAAAGGAACAGAAGAGGAGCATGGAGAGCAGCACCCTCCAGCGGGAGGTGAAGAAGGTGAGGAAGGCGCGAAACCGCAGACAAGAGTGGAACATTATGGCTTTTGATAAAGAGCTCCGTCCAGATCACCGCCATCCAAAAACCCTTCGACGGGGAGCATCGTCAGAAGGCTCTCTCTCTCCTGATGGCAGGCAAGGGTTCCCCTTTCCTTCCATTTTTCAAACAAGTTTGTGATTTTTTTTTTTTTAAAAGGATTTTTTTCATCTTCTTACATTATTTCAATGTTGGTTGTGTTCAGTTTTCTGTGCGGTGTAATTTTACTTTTTTACAGATAAAGATGCAGATTTGTTGACGTTATAGTTTAAAGAACAGTACATTTAACTTTTGAAACTCAAACTGTTATTTTCCTTTCTTTCCGAATCCTTTCAGTTTGATGCAACGCATTTGAAATAATTCAGGAGACGAGATGCTGCAAGTGTGAAAAATCAAATTCACGGTTGCATTTTACTTCATTTTACATTGTGCCAAATGTTTCTTGTTGCAGAGGCTTTTTATAAATGACAAACGATGTTTTTCATCCTGAAAAAAAAGAGGTTTTTTTATTATATCTGGTGATATAAACATTTATGCACTGTTACCTTAAATACACGCATGAAAACCAGTTTTGATTTCTTTCAGTCAATCCTTTCCTTTATTTTGTATTTGCACAAATTAAATGTTTTCGAAAGGCTTCTGAACCCATGCAATAAATCCCTCATCATAATCAGATCTGTATTTAATACAGCACCTCATGTAGGATGGGTTTTCAATCTTGTTTCTTTTGTGTAGGGATTTCACCAGATTTATTCAGTGATTTTTTTTGGGATTATATCCTTCAAAGGAGATAATATGTATACATATATATTCTATAAAATATCACCTTGAAAAAAAAATAGCTGGAAACTATTACACCATTGTCACATTTTAAATATCCAGAATAAATAAAACACTTGAAGCAACAAATGAAGTGGATACTAAAGACTCTGTAAACCAAATTGATGTTCAAAAAAAGGGAACGCACCAGACTGAAACCTTTTGTCGTCCAGTCTTTGATAGAAAGATTGACAGAAATGAGACTAACAGTCATGCAAATGGAAAATTATTGAGCAGTATTCAATTTATCATGATAATTTATTGCTTTTATGTGACAGGCTTAGTTTTAACTATTCTAAATGTTCATTATCACTTAAATCCATTCCAAAAAAAAAACCCATTCATGTTTACGTTGTAGGATTTAAAATAAATTTTCACTTAATTTATGAGTGAAAAATTCCAGAAATGCAGAGTGAAACTGGATACTTTTCAACAAACATCCTCTACACAGCATGTTTGCTTTTTTCATCCCTTCTGTTTTGTACTTGTGATATGGCATTTTTTTGGGAAAAAAAGAGGGACCATCTGGATATGCAAAGGCATCTGCATCTTAATCTCCCTCACTGTCATTGTTTATCCAGGCCTGACCTTCTGGACTACCCAATCCCTCCAGTACCTGCTCACGCTGTTTGCAACTATGCCAGGTCCCATGATTACATCCCAGGAAACGCACATCCCTCACCACCTGTGGAGCACGAATACCACAGCATCGATGTCAACTACAAGAGAGCAACTTATGCTGCAGCAGAGCCCCGCATTGCAGACAGATTAAACGGTTCTGCATGTCTGGCTGCAGACTGCACGTACGTGTTGTGCTGTTCAGGAGCTAGACGCATCATCAGCAGGAATGTCAGATTAATTTGTTGGATGTCAGATTAACAAAATTGATCAGACATGCAAAACAAAATGTTTGGAAAGGAGTAGGTGAAAGTGAAAACACATTATTTCCAGCTCATATTTTCACGTTGTTCTGTCGTGTCCTGGCAGGTTTTTGTGGTGGATGAATTCATCCTACAGAGTTTTGTGGTAGTGTGCAAAACTACTACAAACATGTCAAGTTGAAATCAGGGCCGATGCAAAAGTTTAATGTTTGCATGCCATGTCCATTCTTAAATTTGTTTGGATGTGTGTTTGATATTTTATAAAACATCGATTTGGGTGCAGATTTCTCAGTTTAGCTGTTGAGTTGAGGTTAACTCACCACATGTCATTCTTCTCCTTCAATATTCTTGCAATGCACCACTACAACTGGAAATGTAACAGACCCTCAGCATGTTACTGCCAACTCCTTGCTTTACTGCTGGTGAAGCATTTTACATTTTAATGCTTCACTTGATTCCTTTTTGTCATTGTGGTCAGTCGGCTCAGTCTTCAACGCTTTTGACAAAGAAACTGTTTTTGAGCAAATATTTAACTTATTCATGTGGGCAGGTGCAAATGCCAGCTAACTTTCAAAGTGTAGATTTTCGAGTGGGAGCTTTTTTTTTTTCACCAATAACGTCTAAATCTATGTTGACCAAAAGTTTCAAACGTTTCAATAGTGACTCTTGTGTTCAGGTAATGATAGGCTTGAGTTATCATTACCTGGGTTGTTTTTAAACAACTGAACCAATTCCTTTTCATCTAAGGGTGACAAGTTGGGGATCCTGCAAAGAGCAGCTCAGATGAGTGGCTGGATAATTAAAATCTAGACACAGTGCACATAAAAATAAATTAGCTTAACAACAAGCTTCTGGAATAGCTTGAAAATGAAAGGAGTGGAAATAAACCAGATTAAATAAACTTACTCAGAAATGGTTAAAAAAATCTAATCTAATTATATCTTGTTGGTGGGTTTAAGAAATGTTCCACAATAAATTAATACATGTCTGCCCAATTTAGTTATAAAAATCACCCACGTTGTATTTTGAATTATCATACAACTCTGAAAAAATTATTTAAATAAACTAGTTTAAAGCCCCAAATTAATATGACGTTCATGCCCGCAAAGAGTGTATGTGATTGTACTCTTTGCCCCCAAAATAAGCTAGTTTCAAAATGTAACTTCATATTGCTGAGGTTTGTGGCTCTAATCTTAATCTTCTTACCTTTGAACAGCTCCATTCCTCCTCCTCCTCCCCCCCAAGGCCCACCACCCATCCCATCCTCCCAGACTGCATTTGGCTTTCCACCACCACCCCTGAATAGTGGAGCTGTGCACATCGGACCAGGTTACCCACTGCCGCCGGTGCCTCCTCCGGGGCCACATATGGCGCCTCCACCTCCGGGTCCCCCTCCTCCACCTCTGCCTCCCCCAGCCGCGCCCTCACACCCACCAAGACGCAATGAAACCAAACCGGTTAAAGATGCCAGAAGTGATCTGCTGTCAGCCATTCGGATGGGTGAGCATGGCTTCTCTGATGTCATTTTGTGAAAGAGGTTTGCTGATTTAAGGTGTGCTAATGTTTTCTTCTATTGTTAGGCATCCAGCTGAAGAAAGTTCAAGAGCAGCAAGAGCAGCAGAACAAGAGGGAGCCCGTGGGGAACGATGTGGCCACCATCCTGTCCCGACGCATTGCAGTTGAATACAGTGACTCCGAGGATGATTCTGAGTTTGAAGAAAATGACTGGTCAGACTGACCTTGCATAAGCTGAAGCATGTGATTTATATGTACTTTTTGGGAAGCCTCTAAAAAAGGAAACTGAATTGTGCTTGAACTTGTTTGGCTCCATCTAGTGTGTAGACAGAGCCATTTATCTCACGTGCTTATTTTGCACCTCTAGCAAAATGCATGAATTAGATGAATATTTACGTCTTCTGCATGTAAAAGACAAAATTATGTGTGATTTATAGCTAAAAAAAATTTTATGTTTGTCTTTTATTCCAATGTCTTCTAAATCAAAACCGAAAAAAAGGAAAAGCTTATCTTATCAATGAGAATTATAAGTTTATAATCATCAGACCCATTTTTTTAACTAAATAAATCCTGAAAATCCTCAACAGGAAAGTAAACACCAATATAAATAATACATGCCATGGCTGGCTGTCATCTATGTCCATTCTAAGGTGTCATGGTCTCTTTCTGTGCCGCAGCCTTGGTAACAGGAAACTGAACACTTGTACAGACTAGAGGCGCTGTCGATGTTACAAGTTTAAGTGTGTGTGTGATCAAATCCATCTAAATTTTACAGAAATAGGTGTTTATATGTTCATTATTGTATGTATAAAATATAACGCTCCATTAAATGTTTCTGTGCATGTTTGTTCTGAAGTGTTTTGGAAAAATTATTAAATACCAATAAATATTTTATAAACGTGTTTATGAGAATTTCTTGTCCTTCACTTCATCTTTCTCTACCCTTTTCTCTCTTTTTTGGCCCTCCCAACAGTTAAGCAGCTTTATATTGATTATTATTATTATTATTATTATTATTATTATTATTATTATTATTATTATTATGTATCTCACTCAGATAATGGTTCATTTTTACACTAGCCATTTTTAATGAATGTAAATTTTATTTTGTTTCTCTTTCTATGTAGTTTTAACACTTAACAGGATTTTTAAATCTTTTTTTTTATGTTTTATGCTATTTGTATGTCACCTTCTCATCATCAATCCAAAACCTTTTCACCACGTCCTTAAATTAATATTACATCTTTTAAATGCACATCTTTCTTGATTTTTTGTTGTTGTTTTTTAATTCTGTTCTTCAGCTCATTACTTTTTATTTTTTATTTTTATTGAATATCATTTACAGGCACTGTAAGTTATGTGCGTTTTCACTTCTGTCCAGCAGAGGTCAGTAATGCGTCTGTGAAACGTGAGTGGACAGACGGAACTGCACAGGGTGGGAAACTGTTTATCTTCAGACGCCATATTGGCTCAAGACGCAGCCAGCACTATTGGAGGAAATACGAAGCTGCTTGAGCCAAAATGGAGACGTTTTCTTCCCGTGACAGCCCGGTGCTTTGCAGGTGATTAGCACAGGGAAGCTCCTCCTTATCTTGCGACAGCAGAGACAAACCTGGGCACAACTTCATATCAGTTTAAGGTAACATTCTCATGTTGACGTTATTTGGTGAGAGTTTCACAGATATGTTTGTCTTTCGTCAAGCGTTGTGTGATGTGGTACCCCAGCGCTGTTTAAATTAGTTTTATCTGAGTATCTGTGACTGTGATGAGTCTCGGGACTCTGCTAGCTTGTCACCTGACTCGTTCACGCACAAATCAGCTTTCAAGTCAAAACATGAGACAGCCATCTGTCCTTTAAGGCTAGTTTGTGATCTGCTTAACTTGTTTATTCATTTTTCAGACACTCCAGAAGTTTAGCTGTTCAATCCTTCTGCTATTCTGTACTATGAGTCAAAAAAAAAAAAAAATGAAACAAGTGATCAGATACTGTGTGACTTCAGCCTCCCCGTACTTAGCATGACTTTCTTTACCATCTTTTAAATGATGTAAAGGTGTTGTCTGTCTGAGTGTGTCATATTAAATAAACTTTGTCATCTCTTGACCTCCCCGGGTTTCTTTGCAGGACGTAAATTAAACCATGGACACGTCAAAGCTTCCTAAGATCCAGGATGAGGAGAGAGAAAGCCAGTTCGGCTATGTTCATGGAGTTTCAGGACCAGGTCTGCCCAGTTTTCCAAACACGATTACAATGGTGTCATAAAGAGTAGCTGTGTTTTGTCTAATAATTCTGCTACAAGTTATTTATCAAAAGCAAATATAATAACCAGGCTTAAATAATCCCTTTTAATATGACCATAAAACTGTTGGATTTTAATCCAGTGATCAGTTGGATTAGTTTAAGTTTTTGTGTTTAAGTTTAAATATAAAAACTTAAGCGGGAATCCTGGTAGACGTAGAAATAGAATTTTTTTTATTTTTTATTATTTTTTGTTCTTTTGTGAATATTTTTTGATTTTTCATTCCTGCTTCTGCAACTGACAGTGGTGACGGCCACTGCCATGGCTGGAGCTGCCATGTATGAGCTGGTTCGTGTCGGCCACAGCGAGCTGGTTGGAGAAATCATCCGTTTAGAGGGTGACATGGCGACCATCCAGGTGTATGAAGAGACCTGTATCCTTTCTACTGCCACAAAACCTCTTATTATATTAAATTTCACTGGTCTGTTTACAGCTTTTGTGATCACCTTGGCTTTGTGGGTGTGTTTTTGTTTTGTTTTTTCTTTAACTCCATGCTCCAGCTGGTGTGTCCGTCGGTGACCCCGTCCTCCGAACGGGGAAACCCCTTTCCGTAGAGCTGGGGCCGGGAATCATGGGCTCCATCTTTGACGGTATCCAACGTCCTCTAAAAGACATTAATGATCTGACCCAAAGTATCTACATCCCGCGAGGAGTAAATATCGGCGCTCTTAACAGAGACATCAAATGGGAGTTTTCTCCCGGCCAGAGCCTTCGGGTGGGAAATCTTCCCAGTACTACTTTGGATTTAATGACTATTTCTCAACTAGTCTGACTCATTTTTAAAAAAATTTTTCCTGGCTATAGGTTGGCAGTCACATCACAGGCGGAGATATTTACGGGACTGTGTTTGAAAACTCCTTAATTAAGCACAAACTCCTGCTTCCACCTCGAAACAGAGGCACTGTCACCTACCTGGCTCCACCTGGGAACTACGACCTTTCTGTGAGTGCTGCTCATAAAGCTGAATGCGCTTCAGAGCTTTTGAAATAAATGATGTATTTGTTTCAATTTGATCTTCTTTTTATGCATGTAGGATGTTGTTTTGGAGCTTGAATTCGAAGGAGTAAAGGAGAAGTTTACTATGGTCCAGGTGTGGCCAGTACGACAAATTCGGCCGGTAACAGAGAAACTACCTGCCAATCATCCACTGCTGACTGGACAGAGAGTTCTTGATGCCCTTTTCCCGTGAGAGCTTCTTTGGATATTGATTTATGTCACAATTAATCACATTAATTAGTTATATAAATATTTATTTGTCAACTGTTTACACCTGCATGATTCTTACTTTTCATAGATGTGTACAAGGTGGCACCACTGCTATCCCTGGAGCCTTCGGGTGCGGAAAGACCGTGATCTCGCAGTCGCTGTCAAAGTACTCCAACAGTGACGTCATCATCTATGTGGGCTGTGGGGAACGTGGCAATGAAATGTCTGAAGTGCTGCGGGATTTCCCAGAGGTTGGTGGAGCAACTTTTACATTTTAATGTGTAATTTATGTGACTGGAACACTTTTTAGACTTCTTAAACTCAGAAAAATGTGCCACTTTCAGTTTTCAGTAGCTACATTTATGGCATTTCTTTTGTTTGCTTCATTGTTTTTATCTTTTGAGCCTTAAATTTGAGATTCTGCAGACAAAGAATAAAAAGCAAACTGTCACTTGGTTGAATATGAAAAAAGCATCTACATTTTTAATTTTTAATTTTTTTTGTGTGGCCACAATACTGCAAGATATATGAAGTAACACTCTGGATCACCAAAAGCAAATGGGAACTAAATATGATAGAACACGTGTTGGGTTTCCTTTAGATGGCTGTGGATCAGAAATGTCCTCACTTAAGTCATGTTAAGACGACATAACTGTTTCCTTTGCTCAACAGCTTACAATGGAAGTTGACGGCAAAGTTGAGAGCATCATGAAGAGAACAGCGCTGGTTGCGAACACGTCCAACATGCCTGTGGCCGCTCGAGAGGCTTCCATCTATACAGGTGTGTGCATGTCGCCTCCAAAACAAGTGCCTGTGCAGGTAGTGTTTGTTTGAAGCTGGTACGAGAGTTTCATCGTTAATAAAATAAGTCTTTAACGACTTGAGCTAAAAGGCCATGCAGGAAGGTAGAAGCCACCACTTCACAAGCAAGATCACAGTTTGCAAATGCGCTCACAGACAAGGACTTCACTTTTTGGACACATATCTCATGTTCTTATCAACTGAAGAGTTTGACCGTTATGATCATTGTTACGTCTGGAGAACGGTAGGAGAAAGTTTTGCTTGTGGAAAAATACGTGAAACCCTTGACCCAAGTTGCACAGTTTTGGATAATGTAATATTTAAAGTCAGATAGTGATATCTTGTAAGTGTGTTTCTTTTTTATAATTTAAATATACAGATATTGTCTAAAAAGTGTATTGTGGCTCACGGTTAGCAGACCAAACACCCATTAGATTTAATAATATTGTTCACGTCTCTGCAGGGATCACGCTGTCTGAGTACTTCAGAGATATGGGCTACAATGTGAGCATGATGGCTGACTCAACGTCCCGATGGGCCGAGGCGCTGAGAGAAATTTCTGGAAGACTGGCTGAAATGCCTGCAGGTGAGTTCACTGGTCATATGGTATTTATTAATTTGCATGTGCAGAGACTCTCTGTCCGACATAGATAACCAAGACCAGGAAAAATCTAGCATTGCCTCTATCTTTAGTGAACTGTTAAAAACGCTGACGATGTGAACGCTCCTGCTTGCAGACAGCGGCTATCCTGCCTATCTGGGCGCCAGGCTGGCTTCCTTCTACGAGCGCGCTGGACGTGTGAAGTGCCTGGGAAACCCAGAGCGAGAAGGCAGCGTCAGCATCGTTGGAGCGTCAGTCCATGTTTCTGTTGTTATGTTAGATTGCTAGAAACTAATTTTTTTTATCAGAAATTTTGTTAAAAGGAGCGTTTGACATCATGTTTATAATGATCATCTTTACCTCTAGTTTTCATTGAGCTGATATAAAGTCCTGATCTGCATTGCATCAGTCATCAGGCTGACTCTTGTTTTAATTTGGTGGTTCCTGTTAGTGTGTCGCCCCCTGGTGGAGACTTCTCAGATCCAGTCACTTCAGCCACGTTGGGAATAGTTCAGGTACGCGGCCGGTTACGGTGCCTCAGTCGTGGATCCTCCTCCTCTTTCTGATTCAACTTGTGTGAGACGTTGCTTGTTCTTCCCAGGTCTTCTGGGGCCTGGACAAGAAGCTGGCTCAGAGAAAGCACTTCCCTTCAGTAAACTGGCTAATCAGCTACAGCAAGTACACACGAGCGCTGGATGAATATTACGACAAACACTTTCCAGAGTTTGTCCCGCTTCGTACAAAAGCGAAGGAGATCCTGCAGGAGGAGGAGGACTTGGCTGAAATTGTGCAGCTTGTAGGCAAGGTAAGGAGGACCGAGAGGGAAGAACATGTGACCAAATCTCAGATTAAAAACGGTTGGTCATTTATGAATTGCAACTTGTGTGGCAAAGGAAGCAATACATAATCCCTTTAGTGCAATTATGGCTGCTGACAGTGTGAAAGTAACGAGATCTTGTTTTGTTTGCAGGCTTCTCTCGCTGAGACTGATAAAATCACTCTGGAAGTAGCTAAGCTCATAAAGGATGACTTCCTGCAGCAGAATGGCTACACCCCCTACGACAGGTGAGACCGCCTACTTTCATTTATTTTTATGGGTACTTATTTTGCCACGCACATACCTGGGGTGGCACACCATTGTCTTTTTTTCCAAGTTGAATACTTTTCTGAACTTGCATGATGTAAATCATTGTTACCCTTTAATCCCAGTAAGTTATTTCACGTTCTTTTTCCTTTTTTCCATTGAGTGCCATACTTTTTCTGTGCTTCTGAACATGATTAAAGTTGCTTACTTTTTATTTTTAAATATGAAAATCTTCTAATGATGCACAGATGCTGATCAAATCAAAGGTAAAAACCCTCCTTGGATTAATAAGAAAAGGAACATTGACCAATATATTTGATGATTATTCTTGATGATTTTGGTGATGTTTCATATTTGATGACCGTATAATGTTTTTATTATATAAAGCACTTTGAACTGCCTTGTTGCCGATTTGTCCTACGCAAATAAACTGACAAATTGATCTTCTTGGAAACGGCGGGAACAAGTCTATGAATGTTTCCTTCATGCGATTCTTACATAACTGATGAGGTTCACACATTCCTCCGGCCTCCACACGCAGGTTCTGCCCCTTTTACAAAACCGTCGGCGTCCTCTCAAACATGATTGCGTTCTACGACATGGCCCGACACGCAGTGGAGTCCACGGCTCAGAGCGACAACAAGATCACCTGGGCCATGATCAAGGAGCACATGGGAGAGATCCTGTACAGGGTCAGCTCCATGAAGTTCAAGGTACGTTCAGTTCTGTTTGATTTGTTACATATTTTTGGAGCTACATTGGGAAACATGAAGTTGTGGTGTGTCTTCCTCAGGACCCTGTTAAAGATGGAGAAGCTAAGATCAAGGCAGAGTATGCCCAGCTGCTGGAGGACATGCAGAATGCCTTCCGGACCCTCGAGGAATGAGCCTCCAGTTTGTCTCTACACCAAAGTAGCCGAAGCATTTAGCCCAGAATCGTTGGCCCACGTTGTGTTTGTCCTCCTCATTTGTGTGAACATTCTCTCTGTGTTTACATCACCTCAAACATTCCAGGACTATCATACATCTTGATCTCGTTTTGGTCTTTTGGATTTTATTTGATTTAAAACCTGCTGCTGGAACATTTGCTGTGTTCTGTAGAGACTCTCACGCCTGCTTCTGGCCAAAGGTTAAAACCTGTGGGCTTTCATCAGCAGTCGCACTTGCATCAAACTCTTATCAGAGTGAAAATGAAGATGTCTCTTTTTTTTCTTGAAATGGTGCAAAGTGCAGACTTTTTTTAAAAACTCAACTTTAGCCATGCAGATGAATAATGGGACAGAGTATTCAGGGTGCAGTCAGTGGAGTTTAATCTTTTTGCCTCCTACCTCTTGAGGGTGATTGTGGTGTGGACTCTACACTTGATACAATGTGTAAAAAATGTATAATGAAATAATCGTTTAGTTTGTGTTTAAACAAGTGTCTGTTATTGGTGGTACTTTAAAATAAATACAAAAGAAATACCTCCAAGTTTGTCTTTGAAGTGAGATTTTTATCACGTTCGCTTGAGTTTTTGAGAAATGGGATCAGGTTGTGGATGTTTTGTATTTTCAGTTTCTTTAAATCTGCAGTCGGAGTTCACAAACTAAAACAGCTGCGACTGATTCCTTTGAGTCAGGAGTCACACTTTGTCTCAAGTGGCGTTTTGTTTGTCATATTCCAGTTAATATCAATATTAACTAGTTGTAAGAAGGAGGAGGTTGTAATTAATGTTTTTTCAGACAAGTTCAAACTTGTTTTTGGGATCAAATACATATTGCAAATCTTCCCACTAGGTGGCAAACACACAGTTTTTATTTTGACTTGAAAAATCCTCCACGGTAGCTTAACATATTAAGAACTCGCTTTTCACATGCATTTGTTTAAAATAGGTCACTGTTTGATGAGATTTAATTGACAGTGGCTGTCTTTCTTTATCAGTAAACCAAATGAGAATGTCTGCATTCCCTAAAAAAAAATACTCACCACCTTGGATGTTTTTGCTTTTTCTTTTGCTTTTTTGAATCCGTCATCATCAAAACATTAACATCAAAGTGGAAACTCATTTCGAGAAACTAAGGTCCTTCTCATAAGGACCTAGAAACCTTGTTAGAGTTCATGAAATGGTAAAATCTCAGAAATATCAGGAGAAATAAAGATCTAAAGCTCTTCTTCTCAGATCTAAAATCCATTTGTAAACTGTGGGGTAAGATTAGGAGAAGAGGGCATGAGAGAGGAATCAGGACTCTGTGATCCAGAGAGATTGTGCAAAAAGGAATGGTCAAAGATCCCTCTCTTGTCGTGGTCTAACCTGGGAAAAAAATCCTAGGAGAAGATCAGGAGAAAGAGATCTTCAAAAAGGCTTGTGTGTTCTATTAAAAAGAAAAAAACTCTCCAAGAGCTTTGTGAACAATCATAAGAACCGATAATACAGAAGAAACATGCATCTAGATCTTTGCACTATACTGTACAGTAGTAAACATTTTATCTCAGCGGTGGACTTCAGCGCATTCTGCTGCTTCAGAGTCACAGCACAGCATCTTCCAAATTGGTTTAGAGCTGTTATGTCAGGTTCCGGCCTCCATTAAGACTAATGGAAGCGCAACCCGTAAAGCCAAGAGCAGCATCTTTTCGCCTGCATTGATTCAGTTTGTCTAGACGCACATTTATATAGACATTAAGGGCTCAGAATACACCAGCCTGCAGGTCGTAATGCACCTGCATCTCCACCTCCGATTCTGTGGTTTGTAATGATTGTGTGGGGGAAGTTATGGAGGGAAAATTAGAAAAAAAATAAAATAAAAAATCATGTGTTTGCTCCTGTGAAAACCATGTAGTTCTGCTGCTAAATTGAAGTAATTAGAAAACATTATGGAAAAATGTCTCTTACAGAGACCAGTTAATAACTTTGATTTGTTCTAGTAGCTTCCAGGAAGCTCAATCCTCCAGGCACCGAAGTGCTTTCTGTTTTTTTATGCAGCTGCCTGTTAACACAGTGAGGCCTGCATTAAACACTTATGATCCATATTTCCTCTTTTGCCCTGTTTAGTGGTGATGTAAAGCTAGACGGATGCAACGTTTTGCCGAAGTATCTTTTTACCACTTGACTTTATTTAGAGTCTATGTTACAGCCCCACTTCAGTGTATTTTCTCAAGATTTTATGCAATAGACCAACATAAAGTAGAACATAGCTGTGAAGTGGAAGAAAACTACACGTTTTTTTTTTTTTATTAACAATAAAATCTAAAATTAAGCTCCATTCACGCTGATATTGCAAAATAAAATCCACTGACAATGCTTAAAAAAAGAGTCTATCTCAAATTACCTCGGTATAAATTCAGAAGTTTGGTGAAGAGACGTTGGCTCTTAACAGCGAGGAGTAGCTAACAGTTACCAGAGCTGGTAGCAGGCAATTAGCCAGTTAGCTAACTAAGCTGCCAACTTGCTAATGTGCTAACTTGGAAGGCTCCGGCTGATAGAAGAAAAACTTCCCTGTCATAAGTTAGTGCAAAAATAAAGAAGCCAGACAGACTGAAGACAACTATAGCTGCGGCGTTGCTGTTGCTGTTCATAGAAATTCAATTTCTATGAATTTCTTTAGAAATTCATTCATTCAATTTCATAGAAATTCATTTGTTAAACAAACAAAAGCATGACATAGTGTGCAGGAATTTAAAACTTTATTACATTTTTTTTTTTTATGGACAAATGCTGCAGTTACTCAAGCCATTATCCCCAATCGGCCATCTTGTTTTTAACTACTGACATTTTGGTAATTGCAGTTATCTGCTTGTTTACTTGACGATGTCTTTGCAGTTCCTTTGGTTTTCTACATGCTGTGAGGATGGGGTTTTTTTTATGAGGGTTATGTAAACTTGTCAAACTTGATTAGAAGATGGATTGAGGCAAATACTGGACAAGACAACTTGTTGGAAGCAACAGGAACAAAATTTTACCTTCCACCGTAGCATAAACCCAGAGCTATAAATGGTTGTCTGAGGCCAAAGAGCAGCTATTAGAAAGGCAGAGCCCAGATCTAAATCAAATTAAAAACATGGTTAAACATGTATGTTTACAAATTACAGATGCTTCCCATCCATTTTGACTGAGCTACAACTGATTCCCAAATAAAAACTGACAAAGACATAAGTTTTTAGATGCAACAACCATACTCCTGCCCCCCCAAATTAAACAGCTGTCGGAAAAGGTGATTCGACATATTATCCAGTGAGGGGGGATAGTATAAAAACGCATAGGAGTTTTTGGTCTTCAACTGTTTGAGATTTGCGAACATGCAGCATTTCACTTCCATTTAAATTGACACAGTGCTTTTGTTGGACTGTCCCCTGTAACTTCGACATGAAAAAAACAATTAAGCCATAAAAGTTTGTGGCTGTATTGTGAAACGTCAAAAAGTTAAATGGGGTATGAATAGTTTTGCAAGCTCACCGCTGAGGTGTTTACGAGCGTGAAGCCAAACCATCTTGTAAACACCACAGAGCACGGTGGAGGGAGGGGGATGATCAGAGGCCGACTTCGCTGCAGGGGTCACTTACCACATTGTCACTTTAAGTGAAAAGAGGTGCGAAACATTCACACACAAAAATGTATAAGAATACACACACACCAGAGCACAGATCACACGCCAACACTCTCAACATAGTTTCCTATGTGGGAGCTGCAAGGTCAAACATCTTGTGGGAGGAAATGGGATCCGTGAGGGTGGGGCTGCTCGTGGATCAACGATCACTCTCTCATCGTATGAGTGCCCGTCATGTTCCTCATGCTCACCTCATCCAGCCGGGTGTGGATCATCAGGGCTGCCGTTGCAGCTTTCAAACACCTCAGCAGAGACCAGCCCCACTGCCCCCCTGCTCAGCTGAGGCTCCGCCGGCTTTCCGGTCGGCCCAAACCCGTACAGGGGGCTTCCATATTTGCCAAGCATGCCAGAATTAAAATCTGAAACGACAACTGACAGGGGACAGCGTATGCCAGAGGACGACTTGTAAAGTATTCAAAGTTACGTGAGCCGGTAGATGCAACATGATATTAAAACCACTTGTCAAGAGGAATTAAAGCTGCCTTCTGTTGGGACACTTCCTCCATGGGAATCCGAGCAATGGAAACCATCTCCCTGCACTGACACGCTGCTGCTGCTGCTGCTGCTGCTGCTGCTGCTGCTCCACCAGACAGGGCTGAAACATGCCAGTTTCTTTTTTTTTTTCCCTCCAACACAAATGACTGATGAGAAACAAGGCTGCTCTATTCATCTTTCCCTTCAATCACTCACAGAAGGAGCTTGGTGACAAGAGGTCATTTCTCATTTTTGTTTCTTCATCTTTACACTCGGAATAAGTGAATCTAACTCTGTCCAGCTTTACATTTTGCTCAGAAACAAAAGGTAAGTAAACAGAAACTGTTGATTTGTTTGTGAATGTCTTCCTTGGCATTTCAACGCCGTTAAAATATAATCGACTCGCACTGATCTTCATTAGATGAAGTCAGATTTGAAATTGTTCAAAACTGGTCTATATTTATTATTTATCCTTTTGTTTTTGATGCATTCTTCACTGAGTATTTTTTTTTTAATACATTGCACCTACAATAACTCCAGGACATCTCGGAGTGTTAGGGTCTCAGGTTTGCTGGCCCAGATAGCTAGTCTCTGCAGACACAGTGGCCTTGTTTTAACAAATTATATTTGAATCTCCCAGGATGTGAAAGCGATCAGAAGTAATTGAAGTTTATGCTTTATTTTAGTTTTTAAACAAGACCTAGTTAATCTTCTGATAGTAGCTTGGAATGCATTTAATCCATTCACTCACTGTAACCTTTTTTTTTTCTATCAGAAAAAAACAGCTATACATTACATATATTTTTATCTAATGTATCGCGTAAAGTAATGTAGTGTAAACAAGATCACTTCTTGTTTCTGCTCCTTGACATGACAACACCCAAAATGAAATTCACAGCTTTCGTTTTCAGTGTTATTTTTTTAACATTAGCCATCCTTCTCAAATGAACATGACAAGCACAGAGTTTGCTATCCAACAGTCAAGTTAGATGTGTGTCTATCAATTTAGGTGATTAATGTTTTCTAAGTAGGTGGTTTCTGAAGTCAGTCTTTTGTAATTGCGACGCTTTTTTAGATTTTTATTTGCAAGAAACGTTGCTTCCTGATTTTTTTTAAGCCACCTAGATGACACATTTTTATCTATATGCTTTTGCCTCTGCTTTCATGATTGCATTTTCTTTTAAAGTAGCTAAACATCGGTGGGATCTTTAGCGCGTCACTATGAAATGGGAGAAGCTGAAGCCTCCAGAGCCGGATGATCCCATGTGTTGCTGTGAATGTGACATCTACCAGTACAGGTGTTGCTGTGACTGTGAAGATCTGGACGAAGCGTTCAATAGGTACGGCATGGGATGAAGCTGCTTTTACGGTGCCGAAAAATAGTGAGGACGAGCCATCAAGCCAAGAAAGTCTTTGAAATACTTTGATTATTAGAAGTGATCCTTTCATTCCTACTGAAGCAGAGCCCATCGGCTTCCCGTACATTCATTTACAGACTGTTATTTGTCATCCCACCCTGACAAATAACACTCCATTGGTATTTTTTATACCTCCTTAATCCTGTTCAAGGTTGTAGAGACGCTGGTTCCTTTTTGGGATGCACCCTGGGCTGGTTGCCAGTTTATCTCAGCTTTATGCAGACGCATATAAGAAGAACAGGAAGCAGATATACCATCCTTCACAATTTCCTTGGCATTTATTATCCAAATTATTAAAAAAAAACATAAAATTATGCAAACATTTCTTTATACAGCGGCATAACTTAGCAATTGTAAAAGCTCCCAGCACATTTATTCACTGCGTAAAATCTGTATTTGAGAAATAGTTTATACAAAAATTTAACAGTTCCTTTGTTCTTTGATTTTAAATCAGTTTTGAGCCGTTTCTAGGATTACTGACACCGTGTTTGTTTTTGAATTTTATCTGATAGTTTTAAAATATGTCGATTATGTTAAAAATTATATTATCAAAATTATAGAAAATTGGCATTTTTTGCTGTAGCTTTCAACAGATGGAACATTTTCATTTGAGAACAAAGTGGATAGGGAAATAAATACCTTGATTTTAGCCTGAAAATGTGCAGCATATCAAAGTACAGTAAAATGTATGTTGTTTAAGTCTGATTTCTTGTGGTTTTCTTAGGTGGCTGAAGGAGAAACCACTCTCATGTGGGCTCCAGTCTCCTGTGCTTAGGACCATGATCAACCACCTGGAGATCTCCATGATCCCGGCTCTGCTGCTGCTGCCTCTTCTGCTGAAAGCTGCAGCGCTGCACTACCTGCTCGGCATCACCATCCTCACTGCTCTGCCAGGCCTGGTGCTGTCTTACTACTACGCCACCCATCGAAGGAAAAGGCGCACCCTCTTCTTCCTCACCCTTGCCCTCTACTCCCTGGCCTACATGTATTATCTCTTCATTGTGGAGATTTTACCCCGCGGGGACGTCAGCCCACTGCAGACGTGTGCTGTGACCACTGGGATGATTCTTACTATAGTTTCACTCATTTACACTAAGAGAGGTCCAGGATTTGTCCCTGCCTCTCGCCATGAAGTAAACCGTCAGAGGATGGTCGCAAAAGATGACTCTACTCGTTCTGATGGATTTATCCAGGCAACAGTTGCAGAACAGACAGGAAAACATCCCCCAACAACAAAATGGAGCCTGTGCCCTGTGTGCAAAATAATGCGGCCCCCGCGTGCCGGACACTGCAGAACATGTGGATCGTGTGTTCAGCGTCTGGACCACCACTGCATCTGGTGAGTCTCCTTTAAAGAAGTTTATCTGTCGCTTTTTATTTACTTTTTTTTTTTTTTTTTTTTTTGCTGATTTTCCCAACCAAGATTACAGATCTTTTAACTGTAATAACTTCTGTTAGTATTTGTGCAACAAACAAGCTGCAGGCCAGTCATTCTAACATATAGTAGTAGAAAGTCAACATCGTTGGTCACATTTTGATGTATCAAAAATTATCAAAAAATTTGGAGTTTATGGTCATGATGCAAAATCTGGAACTGAATCATGTCTTTAAAAATTGCTTAAAACTGGGAAAACACACTTCAGTTGTCAACTAGATGTTTTATAAAGCATGACATCTAGCAGTAATCTTGCGGTCCCGTTGCCAAAATGATTCAAGAAGTGGAAAAAATGGTTTTATTTTATCTAAAATAAGGAAGATATCAGAAAGTGTAGCATGTATGTATGAGATCTCTATGAATGCAAACTTATTGCTTAGTTACTTTTGCCAAAGCTCTGACATCATCACAGAAAAGCTCTATTTATACTGAGAATAAATTACACACAGCAGGACTCTGTTTACTAATTAGGTAACTAGCAAAGGCAATTATTTGCACTCATTTTTTTGATGTTGGAATATCAGAGGAGGGTAACACTTTTTTCTTCATGAACAAATTTTTAAAACCATGGGAAAATTACCCTCCTCTTTGCAATTGTGCACTAATTTGATTCAGTAAATCACATTGAGGTATCTGTTTGTTACATGACAAAATGTGGAATAGCATCTTGTCTCCATCCTCTGACCTCTCTGTCTGCGTTGCATGTTGAGATACTGCAGGATAAACAGCTGCGTGGGACAAGCAAACCACCGCAGCTTCCTGCAGACCCTCTGTGTGTTTGTGCTGACCTCCGTCTACGGGATCGGTTTGGTGCTCCGCAGCCTCTGTCCTCGTCAGTATCGGATGACGGCCCTTTTCTACTGCCCCGGCGTCTACAGCCAGCCAAGGTGCTGCAGACTCTTCAAAAACAGGAAGAAAAAAAAAAGACAAACTCAACAGATTGTTGTATGATAAGGAAAAAGCTGTAATATGACACAGCAGAGGCAGAAATCTACTTTAAAAAAAAAAAATTAAATCATAGTTCATAGGCATTACATGTTATAATAATATAACATGTTGTGTTGATGTTTGCTCTGTGTGTGTTTACAGCACAGCCCTTTGCTTCACCTGCTGCTGGTACAGCAGCATAATCACAGTTGGACTGCTCTACCTCCTGGTGGCGCAGGTTCTGAACATCAGCTTCAACGTGACGGGGCGTGAGGCTCAGCTGGCTCTGAGGAACAAGAAGGGCCAGAGCCGCCTGTGGGGACTTGTCATCGACACCGGAGAGTATTCACGTGGCTTCTATCAGAACTGGGCTGAGTTTCTCACAATGGCAGACTCCTCTGTGACTCTTCACTCCAGCCCCACCGACTTGGTCTAGTTTCTTCTACAATCTTATTAAAACGTCATCATCACTTCAGACTCCCAGTACAGCCGAATCATAAAGAGCTTATGATTCGGCATATGATTCTGACAGTAGTTTTAATTTACAGAAGACTGCAGGAGAATATAAACATTCTTGTGTTTAAAAATAGAGCGCACACACAACGTGCATGTTTTGGAGTTTAAATTTGATGAACAATTGTTCCGCTCATGGCTTGTAAAAGGGAAATGATTTATTACGTACCTCTCAGCATTAAAGCTAAATAAATGCATGTTTCAGAAGCAAAGATGTGAAGATTAATTCAATAAATTTTTTTGAAAAGATTGAAGAATGTTTACTTGGTAATAGCTGTGTAGCATTTACCTTTAAGATGGTTAAATACATTTTAGTTTCATATTATGTTCGAGTATTTAGCATTCAACACAACGTATGAACAGCGTTAGCTGGTATCAATTAATATTTTCTTTAATTTATGCAGCATTCTGTAAAGTTTTGTCATGTGTTTAATGAAATTCAATTTTATATTTCCTTTTAATCTTCATTCCCCCACAGATTCAGAAGGGAACTCACAAATGTCTGTTTTATGATACATCTTCAAAGATGCAAGACTTTGGAGAACGCTGTGGCTCTACGATCCAAAGGAAGTGATGATTCCACCAGCTGCTGGTGTTACATTTTGTAACATTTCAGATGTTACAAAATGTGCAGCATCCGACTTGTAAACTCTTAGTAGTGAATGAAAAATGACTCGGGAGTATTTCAATGCAACATTCAACATCCGCTTCTCTTGTTATTTCTTGACAGAACAGTATTTTAAGTAAATCTTTAAATAAATAGATTTCCATCTCCTTTGCAAAACTCAGTTCAGACGTTCTTGTTCCCTGTGCACAAGAATAGTTTGTCCTCTGCTGCCCCCATCAGGTCACTTTTTTCCTCTACAAAATACCTGTAAAATTTCTCCCATTTAAAGTAAGGTAAGATAAGGTAATTTTACTTATATAGCACATTTTCAGCAACAAGACAATTCAAAGTGCTTTACATGAGTTAAAAGTTAATACAAACAAAATAACAAACCAGAGGAAAGAAAAAAGAAGAGGAAAGAAAACTAATTACTGTTCTAAAGTATGTAAACTAAGTGTTCCTATTCAGGGTTGCTAAGTATCTACTACCGTTTCTAAATAGTGAGTACTCTACAGTTTCTGATAAAATAAGCTAAAGAGTGACTGATCTAATTCCTTTTCTGGGTTAAAGTACTTGTAGCAGCCCAAGCCCCACAGGAGCCAAACAAGTCAGCTTCCTCTCAGCATTCAGCGTCTTCTGTTCTCGCTGATGTCATCTTTGATTTGTAGAGAAAAGATAAGAGTGAACTATTTTGAGACACTTTTCTTTTATTAAGTATGAAAGCAGTTTGAATTCATAAAAATGAGTAAAAAAAAAGTATACATTTGTTAAAAAGTTGAGAGAAACATGTACAAAACTGCTGAATGGTCCATTTCATTTGCTACAATAAATGTTGAACTATTATTTGTTGCAATAAATGTTGAATTATTATTTGCTACAATAAATGTTGAACTATTATTTGCTACAATAAATGTTGAACTATTATTTGCCACAGTAAATGTTGAACTATTATTTGCCACAGTAAATGTTGAATTATTATTTGCTACAATAAATGTTGAACTATTATTTGTTACAACAGGAACACGGTATGAACAAGTTGTTCTTTTATTGCAAAACTAAATTAAGTCCCCCTATATGGTAAAATGTTCGTTAGCAAAATCTTTCTTTCTATTCATTATTCAACACCAGGACGCAGTTCTGCAAATTTGACAGCAATAAAGTATTGGAAGAGAACTTTGACAGGGAAAAAAAAACATTGTAGTTCCCCATCTATCCACCTCAGCTCAGCACATGTTGGAGCATCATTAGGAATTCAGTCTGCAGGTGTGTTTGTCTGTCTGTGTTTCACAACTGCTGACAGACAGATTGGTTTGATTCTATGGCCTCAGCCGCAGAAAGCAATGGAGGTTTAGCAAAAACAGTGCTGTTTTTCTCCTTTCAGCTCAATAAATCAACTTTAAAAAAAACAAAAAACAATTAAAGTTCTAACTGAACGTAAGGAGAAATGAACTTGTTCCTTACCTCCCTCCCTCTCTCACACAGAGCTGACGGGATTGAGTCCTGGCAGGCTCAAACCTTGAAGTTGTCAATATGTACCTGCGTTCGCCTGAAGCCTCACATGTTTGTTACAGGTGTTATACCGAAAAACTCATGCTCTGTCGCGGGAACGCGCATCGTTCTAAACTCTCGGAGATTGATGAGAAAACTAACTGAAATATGACCGAAGAGGCAACTTTTAAAGGTATTCGTAACATTATCATGTTTCGGAATAACAGGATAATATTTGGGGAAAATAGATATGCAAATATCGGCAAATTAATAATTTGCTTTGCCAAAAAAAATGTATTCCCCTCCAAACTTGAAGAAATAAGAGAGTTAAATAACTTTTTCTACACAATCACACTTGTTCTATGAGCTGCTGGTATGAGTTTAATACCAGTAGGATGACATTTGGAGATAGGGCATGCAGATATATTGGTAGGCTAATAATTTCCTTTGCCAGAAAATGCATAAGAAACATGATAATGTTACAAAAATCTTTCAGTCCGTTTTCTCATCAATCTGTGAGAGTTTAGAGCGATGCGCGTTCCCGCGACAGGGCATGGAATTCTCGGTAGGTATGCGTTTCTCGGCATAACACCTGGCCAACTTGTGTTGTGTGGCAAGTGGAAGGGAAAAGATACATCCCCGCCTCCCCTGCCCCGTTTTCTACATCACCCCTTCTATCTGCTATATAAATAATCACCGGGCCGACTTTTCGACACCCCTTCAGAACTTCATACAGGCTCCGGGCAGCATACCTTGTCTTCAGTAGCCATGACTCCACTGTTGGTCCTGCTGGGAGCCGCGCTCTGCTCCCTGACGATGTCCACGGAAATCGTCCCTCAGCCAGGCTTTGACTTAAAGGAGGTAAGAGACGTTGCAGAATTAACGATGCGTGTTATTGCACGCGGATTTATACTCTCTATACAGAAAATCTGTAAATGTTTTTTTTTTTTTTTTTTTTTTCTGCAGTGATCTGAAGGTTGACCTTCTAGAATTTTGAGGAAATGAAATACTGGGCATATTTTACTTTTTTAATTTAAAATGTATGCTTTTCTATCTTATGTTTTACTTCAGACAATAAAGAAAATTCGGAACTGGTATTCGAACACAAGTGTAAAAAAAAATAAAAACAGGCACATTATCAGCCATAGATGCAATTATCAGTCATCAACAGACTGCTATTTGTCATCACATTAATATCATAAAAACTTACTATGCATGATATAAATTTCAATTTCAGTTGAAAAGAAAATCAATAAATTGACATCATTCGGAACACTTCCCCAATAGATTCGTAAATGAATTATATTTTTGTGCAGCAATGGACAACTAGTAAATTTATATTTTAAAGCCAAACAACTTTAAATACAGTATAGTTATTTATTTACATTCATTTTATTATTGGCACAAAATAATTATGAATGTTTGACAAATTAAAACTTAATGTACTGACACGGTTTATAGGTAATATTAATACTTTTAAATGGGAGTATTATGTAAAATAGTCTTTTCCGAGTTTTATGTCATGTTGCTATTCCCTCACCAAAATCATGCATGTTGCTTTGATTCTTTCATGTATGTTTGAGAAATCCTTTAATCTCCCATGGCAACCATTTTAGGTGCCTAAACACTTGCTTTTACATAGCTCCTACATGTAAATCACTGAATCCTGGTTTTGTATCCACACCTACCCCCATTTAGCTCCTTCAGACTAGCAGCAGCAGCAATTAGCAAAAGCCTGTTGAAACTGCATCTTCTGAGCTCATCATACCAACTTCTTGTTTTAAAAACTAATAAATGACATAATAAAGAAGCATTGTGAGGACATGCTGAACGCAGAATGTCAGCAACAGGAGTTTCTTAAAGAGACAGGGACCCAATTTCAAGGTGTCAAATTTCTTTCAAGAGATGCTTGATACAGACAGCATTTTTAGACCAGAAGGTATCATAGTAACTTGATTGTGCTATAAAATGGCACTATCCCTTGGAAATGTATAACACTTCCCCTTTAAAAGCAAAAATAACATCTCAAGGTTATGCTGAACAAATAGTTTTTAATATTCTGTTTGCTTCAACAGGCAGAAGGGAAGTGGTACTTGATCGGATTCGCTACCAACAGCCGGTGGCACATCAACAACAGAGATACAATAAAAATGGGCATTGCCACCCTAACTTCAACTGCAGAGGGACACATGCATGTGTCATACGCCAGTCTTAAGTAAGAGAACACACAGAGAGAGAGAGAGAGAAAGGAACATCGAAAACGAATCACAAACAAGTTGTATCTTCTTGCAGCGAAGACGGTTCTTGCTCTAGAAAGAAATACCGGGCCAACAAGACCGACATACCTGGGAAGTTTGTATTTGTCAGTAAGCGTAAGTACAATGCACACACCAAAGTAACGTGGTTCTAACAGACACACTGACATCTTCTTGCTTTTGTCAGGTGGGGGCAGTGAAAACCACACAATTATGGTGGAGATCAAGTATGATAACTTTGCACTGATTTACGACATGAAGAAGAAAAAGAAGGGGGCCATCATTAAAATCGTCAGACTTTACAGTAAAGTTCTCACTAGCAGTGCTACATTTTGTGTCGCCGTATCTTTAGTAGCAGATTAATCCTTTGTGACCTTTCCAGGCCGTACTGATGAAGCCAGTGACGAAGTGAAGGAGAAATTCAGACAGCTCGCCTATAGAGTTGGCACTCTGACTGAAAACATCTTTTTTCTTCCTAAAAACGGTACTTTTTAAATCACTGGATCCTGTTTTAGTATCCCACTGCATTAAAGTGATGCAAACACTAATCAATTTAATCTCTTTTGCTTTCCTCAGCTCCATGCCCACCTGCCTAATCTCCTCCCCCAGTCATGTCGGTGATTCAAGCGGCAGATCATTACCTTTGCTGTGGAAATATCCGCCTATCAAAGCTACTGGCTAAAACATCATCTTCTGTTACTTCGCTTTGCAACGACTCTACTGTTCCATTTACCTTGGCACCATCATTGAGTTCTACTTGCAAAATAAAAGAAACGGCTAAAATACTTTGCTTTATTATCTTTTTTTAACAAATACGCAGACGTACATCCATAACAACACAATTCGGATTTCCTTTTTATCAAGTGTTTACATCTACACGCTTTGTACAGATTTGTATACAAAACAATAATTTACGTCCCATAGAAGTCTAGTTACACTTAACTATACAACAAGTTGTAAGTGAAATAAATATAAAAACAGAAATGATCACAGGTGTTAAAGGATGTAAAAAGCCATAATACGCATAAACCACCAGCACCTGGCATCTGAATGTTGCATCTAAAAAGATATACATTTTCCCTTTTCTACTGGCAAAAGTACATCTGTGATGGTGAAAACACAATTCAGTCCATAGATCCAGATTTGCAGCACCACGTATACTGTATGATTCCCAACATACATTTCACTCAAATCAACTTTGAAATTCATTGGGTTTCTCTCCCTTGTTTGACTTAAAAGATTGAAACACTGAAATTTTGGGCTTAGTCTCCGCTTGATCCGGGCAACTGAGCACATTTACAGACAAGAAACAGAAATATTGGACATAAAGTAAAGCATTGATTGCACAGCGATTCATGTGCATGTGTCGACGTTAAATCACAACCACAGTGCATCCACTTCTTTTACAGGGAAATTGAATGATTGTGGTGGACACAGAATGATTTTTGATACCGTTCTGTTTTTGTTACCACAACAAAACCATTGTGTTACATATTGGTGGGATCAAAGCACCAGGAAGCACAACATAGGGGGACTTTTTATGGCCTTCTTTCTCCCTTTCATTCACACACACACAAACGAACTGAATCTCACAAGTGCTACTTAGAACATGTGGCTAATCCATACCTCTGTTGGGTTAAAAGTATATTTTAAAAGAATGATGCAAACATTTTTGAAAATTACACTTTGATTAAGACAAATAATTAGGACCGATTTTGACCGAGAACTGATTGCTACCTGCCAAATCCAAAAACGTGTATCTACAAAAAGACAAACTGCCATGCACACAGTCACCAGCAGGGGACATGCAGTTAAAAAGTGCAAGTCTATGAAGAAGGGGAAGAGGAGGGTGCTAACTTTGTAAGAGACTTAATGGTATGTACATGAGTATACGTCTGCGAAGAAACATAAGGCTGAGGATTAGAAAGAGCAAAAACAACAGATTGGACAAAAGTAGAGCGAACACACCTCACAGTTTCTGTGAGTGTGTAAGGACTCAGGTGTGTGATGGGCGTTTCTGATGTTGGTCTTTGTTCTGGCACAGTATTTGGCTCAGTCAGAGTCACTCTGCTTTCACTACGTCCTTGTGGTGACGCATGATATGCTGGTTCTTCTCCGAGGGCCGTCGGAACCCTTTGGAACAGATCTCGCAGCGGTGCGGGTAGTCCTTTGTGTGAATGGAGATCACGTGCCGCTTAAACCCCGAAGCGTCCCCGGTGCTGTAGTCGCAGTACTGGCACTGGTAAATCCTTTTCTCTTTCTGTCCTTTGCCAATAACAACAGTCACACTGCTGGCTAAGCTGGCCGCACTGACCCTGGCTGGTGGGCCGGACCCACCCGAGCCACTAGGTGCAGACTTTTTAGGCGCCGCAACGGGAGTGTGCGTCTCTGTCCTTTTCGCCTCACTCTTTTCAGGTGAGGCCTGCTGCTCTTTTGTGTGGACAGACAAAATGTGGCGGCTGAGGATGAAGGGGTCGGCGATTTTGAAGTTGCAGTGCCGGCACTGGTGGAGTTTCTTAGTGCGGTGAGACACAGAGTGCTTCTTGAGCTCAGATGGCCGGTGGAAGCCCTTTCCGCACACCGCACACTTGTGTGGATAGTCCTTGGTGTGAACAGATATGATATGGCGTTTCAGGTCACTGGAGTTTGAGCTTTTGTGATCACAGTGGGCACAATGGTGGGTCTTATTCTCCTCGTGAGTCAGTCCGTGTTGCATCAGCTCCTCCTCCTCTGCGAAGGTCTGGAAACAGCGTTCGCACTTGTACGGCATCTCTTTGCTATGCTTAGTCTTGATGTGCGTTTTGAGATTGGAGGAATCGGCCGACTTGTAGTCGCAGTACATACAGGAATAAGGCTTCTCGCCGGTGTGAGTGCGCATGTGTTTCTTCAACTCCGACGGGTGCCGGAAGCCTTTCCCACATTCCACACAGATGTGAGGGAAGCTTTTGCTGTGGACGGCCAACAAGTGTCGATTGAGCAGTCCCTGCTCAGCGGTTTCATAGTCACAAAACTTGCACTTGTGCATCTTAGTGGGTGGAGGAGGTGGCTGGGCTTTGGGCTCCCTGTGGTGGTGCTGCAGCCTGTGGGAGAACAGCGCCCCCTGCTGGTGGAACTCTTTACCGCACATCTCGCACTCAAAAGGGGCTTTGCTGCTCAGTGCGTGCACTTCCATGTGATTGTGGAGGCTGGCTTTCTTGTTGGTGGTGAAGTCACAGTCTGTACATTGGTACTTTTTGCGGGTCAGAACATCCTGGTGGTGATTCTTAGTGTGTCGCTTTAGGAAACCTCTCGACTTGAACTTTTTACCACAGAGCATGCAAGGATAAACTGTCAGCGGCTGGCCGTATGGACCAATGATAATGGCTGGGGGGAAAAAACAGACAAATGACAACATGGTCAAATACTTGTTTGAGAACAGCCACTTTTTCATTTCATTTTCATAAAATTTAATTTTATGAAAGCATTCATACACCTTTCACATTTTCCATATTACTACAACCATATTCTTTAATATATTTAGAGTTTTGTGACAAACCAAAACATAAATTTACAATCAAACCTATCGGGTGTGCTCCATGTTCCTCATGATGCCGTTGGCTCATTAATATTCTCTAACAAACCTTTGGGGTTTTTGCAGAACAGCTCCATTTATACTGAAGTTCAACTGAACAAGGCAGGACGATTCACTAATTCACGATTCATTTTGTATTGGCCTGATACAACACCAAATAAAATACTCTGAGGTTTGTGTTTATATTGTCGTTGAATGTGAAAAGTTCAAGGGAGATGAATACTTTTGCAGGGCAGTGCATACATTTTCTATATACATATCTGAATAAACAGTTTATTTTCAAAGTCTGATAAGCGACTAAAAAAAATTAATTGCATTTAACTAAGACGCTCCATCAAAGTTAAAAATCAATTGTAAATTAATAAAATCATATCCCTAAAAACTACAACAGAACTGTAAAACAGAATAAGTTCAAGACCTGAATGATTAAAATAAAAAATCTTTCTTTAAAATGTAGCCAGTTTTATCTTTTCCATGAGTGAAAAACATGGCTATTCCTGAATGTTAATGAAAATTAACATTCGGTTTTTTTCCTCCGTACCTGTCTGGACCTGCCGATGTTCTGATCGTCTCTTATTCTTGTTGCGTTGCCTATTGATTTCATCGACACCGTCTGATTCATCGATGTGCAGCAGTGCACTGGCAGCGCCGTTTCGGTTTTCACAGCCCTCACTGTCCTCTACACCTGAAGGACCAACAACACCTCATTTACACAAAGCCAATACTGTGAGACATGGCGAACGCACAATACCCAGTTTTTGTTTTTTGCCAAACAAAAGATGAGTAGTGTCCACAAAAACCTGATAATTTTTTACTTCCACGGTTCAAGCTCAGTGGATCCATAAGACTCACCATGATTTCCTTGATTGTGATGAGAATCCCCGACAGACATGTAAACCATCTTCTCTCTGAGTGTTTGGCCTGTAGACTCTGTTAGTGCGACGCTCTCTGCATCTCCGTCACTGATGTCAACAGATTCTCCTGTAGAAAGGTATATTGCATTCACTAGTTTTGTTTGATGCAAATAATTTTTCATGTTTTTTTTTGTTCTAAATATTGCTCAGACAGAAAACAAAAAACAAGTTCCTACCCATGTCGTCCTCTCCTGAATCCGCCTTGAAGATGTACACTTTTATCACCTCTTGTCCATCTTCGTCCTTCTCCACTTCTTGGTCCTCCACGGCCCCTTCCACAGTTACCTCAGTTCCATCCTCAGAGACCATTTTTCCAGCTTCGTCCACTAGGTACATAAATACATAAAACATTAATGTAATATAGATATTACATGTTACACCAAAAAACCCAGCAATGATTAGAATCAGACAACTTTCCAATGACAATATGTAAGTAGAGGGTCAAATACTGAAACATGTATTTTCTTTGTGTTTTAGAAATTAAAATGTTTTTCAGCCTTCAACAAAACGCCATGCTCTTGTTTGGAGTTTAAAAGAAAAACATAAAGGTTGGGGAAATATGCTTTAATGTGTAAATGGGATTACGTTTGTAATTTCTTGATATCCTGTTAAATTAAAACAGTTCAAGGAACCTTGAACTTATTTTTATGGTCATTATTAAAGTTTAATTTATGAATCAATGAATAAGTAAATAACTTAAGTGGGGACTGATCAAATCTCAAAGCAAAAATCAGAATCTCTAATAAATGCAAAGCAGAGCAGCAAACCTACAGGATATCATCAGATAATCTCCACAGCCATCTTGGTCATCATCCTGCTGCTCTGGGTCCAGCCCATCTTCCGGGATGTCTCCCATGGCAACGCCTTCCTCTTCGCCTTCTAGAGCCATCACACAGGTTTCTACAGCAACATCTTCATCTTCATCTCCATGCACATACTCAGAAACTACGTCTTCGACTGCATCCTGGATGACGAGCTCTTCTGGGGCAAATCTGTGAACTGCCATGCCTTCACCCTCACCTTCTGATACCAAGACAGTCTCTTGAAGCTCCACAACAAACTCCTGCCCAGCGGCACTACCGTCATCTGCAAGAAGATAATCATTTAACAGGATAACACCAAAGATCTTCTTATACAAGTTCTGAGGCTACAAATCAAAATGGATATGTACATCCTCCAACTAGAAACAATATTCCTAAAGTACTTTTAGTCAGATATATACATATATATAAAAACAAATAAACATGTCTAATTACCCGATCCGTGTATTATTATTTTAGGCTCTTCAGCATGTATTGCAAGCCTTGTGACATCCTCATCCATTGTCCTCGTGCTGCATTTGTTACTGAGGAGCTGAAAGCAGAACATGCAGTAGTTAAAATGCAGCTGGAAAAAAATATGTGCAGAAGAGCAATTCATGTGCAAAAATAAAAAAAAAGTCAACAAATAATTATCACACCGCATTAGGAGTGCCTTAAGAAAATCTATATGCCCTAAAGTCTTTTTGCATCTCAGTGGCATTGTAAATGAGTCACCCAAATGATCAAAATATAAGAGTAAAACCCATCGTAAAACCAAAAGTTTTCATCATATTAAGTTTAGAATTATGTGTTACAGTTAAAAAGTATAGAAATTGAATTGGAACAGGAAAAAAACATTGGTCATGCATCCAAGGTCAACTGAACCCATTTGACAGATTTTAATGTGACTAGTGTGTGTGAACTTCTGTATCAAGTATTTTTTTTTTCTCTCCACGGACAACAGTAAAGGAAAACTTCAGATACTTGACGAGGTAAAATGTAAAGCAGAATCTTCATCCTGCATCTGCATCACCATCAATAATTGTTTTGATTTATTTTGCAAAAAATAAATATAAGCAGGTTTGTTGTCGATTAACATACTGATAGCTATATAATATTGGCAATCTAATATTTTATGAGATATTATGACTTTTTGTTCAATTCCTGCAGTAAATTCAGCCTGGGTGGGGGGTTTTTTCTTCTTCCCACAGACCTGGAAACAGATTCCTCATGTTTTCCAGTTTACCATCTATCCTCCTTTCTTCCTCTATTCTGTTCTAATCTCTCCATTGTTTTTAACTTTTTACCCCAGCTCACTTCCCTTTTTTCTCTTTTTTTTCAAAGCTGTAATGCTCCACTGCAGGACAGGACATGTTTTAAGAAAGATTTATTAATTCAATTTACAGAAATAATCAGATCATCGTTTACCACTGTTAGGGGTTTGGCCAGAGCCCTTTTCATAAAAACCCCCTGGAGCTCATATGATGAAGCAAGATTAGTATCTCATTATAGCTGCCTTAGGTTCAGTGACAGCCAGCATTCAAATGCTGTTTCACTCTGAAATGTTTATTTCAGTAAATGTAAATGGAAACCTAGCTTACTCTACCAGATATTAGGAGATTATTCATTTACTACACAAGTTATGTTTTAACACAAGACCCTAAATGTAAAATGAATTATGAAAATAAAATATCAAAACCCAGAGGGGCGAAGACATGTTCTTTTTAATTGTTGCTGAAACATGTTTGAGAACTTAATACAATATAGTTTACAACAAAGACTGGTCAATTAGCTGTCCTGTTAATAGGGTATTGGGAACAAAAGATAATTCATTTTTTATATTATCAGTTGACTATAATAAACTTTTATTGCCATTTTTAAGCAACAGGGTGTGTGCATAAAAATGCTGGTACATGTTTATATTTGTATCTAACCTATGAAATGCTGTAAAAACTAAAACCATGGGCAAATTAAAACATTGGCATTTTAAACATTCTCAACAGATTAAACGCTTAGTGTCATTGAAAACCACATTGGTTCAGGAGCATCTGAGAAAAATCACTATAGATGAATGGTAGCAGGGCAACCTGTGTTTGCATGATTTTGGTCTGGACAACTACTGCAAAATTAGACATCAAAGACAGAGAGACCACCTAGACCTAAAACTAAATTATTGGATTGCAGCCTACAAATGCTGAGCATTCAATATAATAGCCAACCAAATCTTGCATCTGATAAGTCCTTTGTGATTTTAATATGTCAAGCATTTACCATTCATATATCACCTGTGTTTACAATGTAAAAAGAAACAAAAAAATAATATGCCACTGCTTTCCTGAGTAGATTTTTTTTATTATTAAAAAAAAAGAGTAACTAAGACTTGCCCTATTACATGCCATTGTTGGCATGTAATAGGGCAATGTCGAAGAAAACAAAATCAATGCAAAAGTAATTAAGACTTGTCAAAAATATTGTGACATCCAATATATATTATAAAGGTTTCCATATAGATTAGTAAATTGAAATAGTGTGTCAAATTTCCTTGCAAATCAGTTTTTGAACATATAACACAATTAGAAGAGTGGGCTTAAAAAGACAGACACCACGTTTCAGTTACAAAGGTAAGCTAGTAAATGAAACAATCTCCACTCTATTTCCCAAAGTAAATTTCACCAAGATAACAAGTCTAATCTTTAACACTGGGAAGAAGGTGAGATCACATGGGACAGAAATCTGCTCAAAGAAGGAAGACGCAGAGATGTAAACAAAAAGCGGTGTAACTGAGGTGCCAATTTTTACTGAATGTACCATCCCCCACCTCTAGGTGGGCAAAAAAAAGGTGACAACGATGCGTGGAGAGCAACACAACAGGGCATCACTCCGCTTTAAAAGATGTCAAGACTATGCATTAAAACTCACACGAGTGGTTGGATTAACTTTGCTAGTTTCGTGCACGAGTCTAAAACAAACACAAAACCTTTGAGATAAATAAAGGCATCATGCCCAACTGACCCATGGAACAACATTGACACTGATTTTAAATGCAAAGTCGGACTGCCACAGAGAAAACTGATTTAGAAATAGCTGACAGCGTCAACATACATGTGCAATAGCAGAACAAAAAACCCCGAAGAAAATCGGGTTAAGCTCATTGTTCACGGGTATATATCTCTGCAGAGGTTTGCAGCTAGCAAGAGAAGTCCTAAACACACCTTTTCTACAACCACTGTTCAACACACAAGCGTCCGCCATTTTTGTTAGCCTTGTGTCTGAGGAATGCTAACTTGAATGTGAATAAAAGTACTTACTAACGTAAAGGTTATGTTAAATATACATAAATTTAAGTAAAATTTACTCCACAGTTGTAGAACTCTTTATCTATCAAAGACAAAAAAACGAAAAATGGCGAGTGCAGATACTGGACTTTCGGTGAGCTGGATGGCTAACTAGCTAGCTGGCTAACAACATAGGCCTGCCTTAACCGATCACGGCCTCAATTAGGCCCGGGCCCCGGGAAGAAGAGGCCCAGCCCTGAGCGGCCTCGCGTTTACATTAAATAATTTAATTAAAATATAAAATGCAAACAAACTCAAACAGCCACAAACGCACTAAGACGAAGACATCGCTCAGGTAAGAGGCGATCCGGGAGCAAAAGAAAGCCGCGTACCAGATTTATGCTGCAGGGATGGCCTCTGTCCGCTCCACGGCTTCCCAGGCCGCCTGGTTCCCCCAGACTCGGGCAGGATTCAGTCGGGAATTTTGTGTGATTTGGGCGGGCCGCGAACGAGCAGAGAAGGAGGGGTGAGGGGGTAGTTTCTGGAACACCGCTGAAAAACGAAGCAGGACGTCTGAAGCCAGACAGTGTCCTGCTACAGCCCCCCGCTTCTCCAGCTCCGAGGCCGCCGTCAGCACGACACGTCACAGCCCGAGAGCGGCAGGAAAATGCGGAAGAGTTGAGGTGGAAATCACCCGAAAGCTACCAAAAAGGCCATGATGTGAAGACCTGTCTGCTGGATTGTGACAAAGCTTTGCGTGGTGTTTCTTTAGTATAAAACCAAAAGTGACTGTAACTTGACTAGAACCATTCTACTTTCACCAAACATCAGTGGGGCAAACAAGGGACCTAATTTACGTTTTAGTTTTCATTTTTTAAGACAAAAATATACTTTTAAACTACAACTGACTGCTTTTAAATAGAAGCACCTATATCTCACAATATTTTCTTGGAGTACTCGCACACCTTGAACTTTTTCCAAAACATGTTTTATGGGAAGTAACTAACAGAACAAAATAAAAGAGCATAGAAAGGTGAAGTAAAATAAAAAGAGCAAGTGGTTTTATTTTTATTTTTCTCCTCAAAAAGTGAAAATATAGCACATATCTGTATACAATCCCCTGAATGTTGTTTAGAACCAACTGTTGTTGCTGCAAACATTTTGGGGCATGTCCTTACAAGCTTTGTATGTCCAGAGGCAAAAAGGCCTGCTTATTGTTCCTTTTCAAGTCTGGCCACAAATTTTCATTTGGATTTAAATCTAGACTTTGACTGGGCCATTGTAATATAGATATATGCTTTGAGCTGGTTGTTCTTAAAACTTATTTTAAAAAGTACCAACTCAGTAAATACCAAGCTTTCTTTGATCTACAATAATGAGAAACATTTTGAAACAGTATTGCAACATTTTATAGTTTTGACATGCATCTCTTTGGCCAAGTCAATCTATATAGGTATGTGCTCTTTTTCATTTGCCTCAGTTGATTTAAGCTTCATCTGTCTCTGTTACATCCTTTCCATCAATTAGTATCACATGACAGACCAGAAGACTCTTATATGACAGATTTTGAACCTATGATCAAACCAGGGGCACCTGAACAATCTCCTACTTCTACCAGCCACCAACCCATCAAACTGAACGACTTAGAAAAAATTATAGGATGGAATAAAATGAAGCACATCTCTGAAAGCAAAAAATTATAAAATATTTATAACCAGCAAGCAGGGGGCACCAGCTTTCCATTGACTGCAAATAAATTAAAGCAATAGAAAACTTGATCATAAGTTTTTTTTTTTTTTTTTCTGCTATGTGCTGTCCTGAGTAACTACTCATTAGTTACTAGTTGTCAAAGTAGGTTCAAATTGTCTCCCTGGTGAGATGAAATTGACACATGTTCAGTACAAAATGTCCTGTTGTGTATTGCTCTTTTTTTCCCCCGAAAGAGTTTTTTTTATGAAATGGACAAAGCTGCAAAAGTATAATACAATGAAAGGACAAAGTCACTATAGCACATGATTTACAGACATACACTTTGCTTTGTTAAATGTTTATTTGATTCAGGATATCTGTAGATTAATGGCAATGATGAATTAAAATAAAGCAGAAGTCGTCAGCCAAGTAAATACACTACCTGGTTTAAAAAAAATGGCGCTCCATATGTTTGAAAATGTAACATTTTTATTATTTGAAATCTGTCATGAACAAAGTTTAAACTGACAAAGTTTGCAGGTGGAGGTGGTTGTTTCTCTCTTAAAGTATATTTAATTTACACTTATTTCTGAAAATAGTAAATTATGCACTTAGATTTTCATATTTTATTCATTACCATTTTCAAATCATCATATTTACTGTTACATTTTACAGTATCACTTAGTTCCTATTAATGAAACCAAAAACCTCCATTCCAGATTTAATTTACAAGATAACCATTAACATTGCATATTAAAATAATAAAGATGTTCATTACTGCATACCAGTATTGCAAATTTTAATGCATAGGTTACTTTCTATCGACTTATTGTGTTCATAAATCGCAAGAATATAACTTCAAAGACTGAGTAATTTGTCTTCATAAAGTTCTAAAATGGTTTTTACTAGTAAGCAGTTTGTCAATAAGTGTTAATCTGCTTAATTTACAATGTGAATGAGGTAAATTTTGCAAAATCAGCTAAAAATCAAAGACACAGAAATATTAAAATTGTCTCAAAAACATCCTCCACCCCATAAATTCTTTATAAGTGATTAGTATGTTTTATTTTGCAGTCATCTTCATCAGGTCCTTCTTTTGGATCTCAAAGAGACGCCAGCCCTCCTCCAAGGACAGGTCAGCGGCGCCCCTTCTCTTGTAGAACTCAATAGACTGCTTGTTGTTTTCTGCTACAATGAAATGCATACTGCTACAGCGGGTCTTTACAGCAATCTGAAGGAAAGATATTTCAGAAAAATGGATGTTAAAAAACAAGTAGATGAAATCAATGTGAATGTGTGGCCAAATAAGTTGCAATTACACAAAGTGTCTGTACCTCACTCAGCACCTTCAGGATTTGTGAACCAATGCCAAAGCCTGGTGAAACATTAAACAGGCAGAGCAATTACAACAGTTTTTTGCCAATGTTGCAACACTGCTGTAAATTATTAGACCACAGCCGAACTATTCAGCAATCTTACCTCGAAACTCCTGCATTACATAGAAATCTTCCAAATAGAGAAGCTGTCCAATCCACGGGTCGTATGTGAAGTAGTACATTGCAAAGCTAATCACAGAAAATCCTTGATAAAAGACACTAGAAGTTAAAGGCTTTATTTATAAAGTATCTTAAAATACGAGGCAAGATGTTTTTTTTTTTTTTTACCTTCTGTAGTCTGATCTTTTGGGACTTCTGCAACCAAGCAATGGTAGCATGGATGATCCCCAAAGCCATCCTCAAGCAGATCTAAGTTAAAGTAGGATACTAATGTTAAAGGACTCCATAGCAAAAATGGGTTTATTTATTTACAAATAGAGGTTACTGCTTGTTTGGATAGTAGACTTTGGCATAAATAAGTTAATGCACAGCACCTTTCTCAGTGAGCATCACCTTCTCCTCCATCTCTTCAAATTTAGCAAGTTCCTACAATGCATAAAGACATGAGCTGAATTTAAATTTGAACTAGAAAGAACTTGTTGAGAAAGCGGATAAAGCGCCTTACCTTTATGAGTCGCAAGATATCAGATACATCCTTTGGCTCAGCTGACCGTAACACAAAATTGGCCATTTTCTCTTTTTTCCTTTTTTCCCTTTTCTTACCAGTCCTCGAAATGTGAACAAGAGCAAAATTTGTTTCTTCATTCGCTCCTCAGGAGTTTCCCCCCCCCGGCAAAGAATTAGAAAATCTAGCGCATACAGTTCTGCATCAGCCGCTCACAGAGTTGTACAGTGGCGGCAGAAGCCTTCCCTTTATGCATCCTCCAAAAAGACACACCTGATTGTAAATCCACATATTGACGCACGTCCTGTTTCTTTTCGGTACGAGTCACTTATCTCTGTGCATCACCGTTTTTCACTTGAGTCCTGAACAAAAGAGAAATATTAACCAGCCCTAACAACACATAAGTGCTATAGTGAGCACAGACCAGACAAACCACAAATCAGAATGAAGATTTGTGCAAATATGTGTCTCTTACAATACTCAATGTGAGGCTTTTCTGCAGGTTGTAATTGGAATATGAACAATTTCCTCTTTGGAAAGTTGCCCAGTAGAGCAAGTCTCTTATTGCTTGCAGACAGTTCAAGGTGCACTTGCATTATAAGATTTGTGATTCATCTGCCAACATTGTTTTGTCCATAATCTATTCTACATTGTAAACAGACTTGTTTGAGTCCGAGCCGACTTTAGGTATTCTCCACCTGACTAAGGGAATGCTCCCACATACAGATACTGAAAATGCTTTATTTATTGAAATGTTCTGTTTTATAGCATCGTCTAACTTACTATTCCTAGTGCAAAATGTCATAGTTTGGGTAAAGGTCTTCTTCACATGTCTTCAAATTATGAAGAAGGCCTTCAAAATGTGCTGAGTCTAAAGCCACATGGTATGGCATAAGAATATGCAAAAATATTTTAAATCTCAAAACTATATACAATAAATATTCTGATCATAAAATGCTACTTAGTGATAGTAAGCATGTGGCTGTTGCTGGGAAATTTCACTTTGACCAGATTTATTGTCCAGGAAGAATTGTTTAACGGTTACCTGGGCGATGACCCCGTTAGCGGCGATAAAGTTGAGTGATGAGTTTTCCTCTTAAAAAGGAGGGGGGAAAAAATCTCTCCCATCCCAGAAAACTTGTCTGATCAGCCTCACTTTAATACTCGATTAGCTGCTGAAAACAAAGGAGCGATCACAAAATATTAACTACCAGTCATCACCTGTTGGCTAATAAATACACAGCCTGGAATTAATCATAATCTGTATGTGCCCCAACATAATTCTATATTTAGGACATTTTTTTTATGTTAATACTAAACAAGCAGTGTTCATATTAATCCTATAGCAGGATAACAAACCAATTCCTTCACTAGTGACTTATGGTGATCATCCAGTTGCTGACTGGATGATCAACATGTAATCATGAAATCAAATAATGACACGAGACACCAAAAATTAGAAAAAAAAAAAAAAAAGATTTTATTTGAACTTGGTTGGAATTAAAACGTTTGGGAGGGAAAGCAGAAAAGTTGTTCAGTTCAGTTTGTCAAAATATTTCAGCTTGCCTGAGGGGTCAGGAATGATCTGTGGAGGGAGATATGATTTAATTAGTGGTTTTCTTTCAAATACACCAAATTTCAAATACTTCCAACTTCCAAATTCCCAGTCATACTTACAGTGTCGCTGCCTGGCTTCCATCCTGCTGGACACACTGTAGGGAAAAAATAAAAATAAATAAAATACTAAACAAAACCAGGTGTCTATTAAAAAAAAACAAATCTCATAATAGCCAATAGATAAATAATCTTTCCAAAGGTGAATGAAAAGCACTTCCAGTACCTTCTCCATGTTTGTCTGTGTACTGGAAGGCCTGGACCAGCCGCAGAGTCTCATCCACTGATCTTCCCACGGGAAGATCATTCATGGTGATCTGCCTCAGGATGCCTTTGCCGTCGATGATAAAAAGACCTCTGACAAAGACATGGACATGTTAGATGAGGGTAGGGCTCACCATGTCAAATACCCACTTTAGTCCTTTTTTCCCCCCTATGAAGTAGGATTTGACTCGAGTCTCAAAATCTAGTCCCTGCATCAAAAAAATTGAAAAAAAAAAAAAAAAAAAACTACTAAAAATAGGTTTTGCAGCATAAGAAAAAATATTCCTTGTATCATGTGTTATGGTAATCATTGCAATAATTATGACAAATTATAAAAAGTGTTTAAAAGTCAAATAAATATTTTTATAGATAATAGAGGTCTAATTTGGAGAAGTTCTCCAGAACAAATAAATAATAATAAAAAAATAAAAAAAACACAAAACATCAATTTTGTTCCAATTTTTTTTCTTTCGATTGGTCCGTTTCACTTCTCCAGCATTATTTGAACCATGATGGCGATTTTAAATTTGAATTGCACCTCAGCGTGTGACCCTGGTCCTCCAAGTAGACTCCATAATCTTTTGAAATCTGGTGTGTGAGGTCAGACAGCAGAGGGATTTTCATTGGTCCGAGTCCACCCTGCTTCCTGGGGGTGTTGATCCTGTTCAGAACAGAAAAAGTCAGCAAAACACTTTAGACAAATCATCACTAAAGTTACGGAGCTAGGGAAATCAATACGTAATCATGCCATTTACTGAGTGTGGTTTGCACTTTATAAGTCTACTGGAAGTGGTTTCCATACCAAGCTAAATGGGTGAACTGGGAATCCACCGAGCAGGCGACCACCTCAGTGTTGATGGCCTGAAATTCATGCACGCGATCGCTGAAAGCAATGATCTCAGTGGGGCAGACGAATGTGCTGCAGGAAAAAAAACATGACATATTTTACATGCTTTCCAGTAAAGACAATGTGATTTTACAATAATATATTCAAGACATACGTACAAGTCCAAAGGATAAAAAAAGAAAACAAGGTATTTTCCCTTGTAGTCGGACAGCTTGAGCTCCTTGAACTCCCCATCAATGACAGCAGTTCCTTCCCAGTTGGGGGCAGGCTTTGAAACTGAAATAGAAAAAAAAATGCACACAAAAATTATTTTCTTTGAAATGTTTTTTACTTGCATATTCCCATCCTGTGAGACTAGTAATTTCACTTTGCTAGTCGTGGCAAGTGGCTAGGTTTTTGATACTAAACCACTACTGATTTGAACAATCAGTTTATTTTACTGGGCTTGAAGAAATTACATATTCTTCTTAAGAATTAGCTGTCTTTACTTGCAGAGACATCAGATGTCTTACACATTTTTTTATCATCTCAGTTTCCATACTTTGAGACTCAGTTCCTCAAATTTTCCCAGTCTAGAACATTATAAATTTACAGATGATGGCAAACAGATGGATGGAAAAAAACAGATGAACAGTTGTGTTGATATAACTTATTATTTTTCAAAGTGAGAGAGGGAATAGAGAATAATTAACCATAACCAATTTACTTTTTCCATGCTTACTTTGACCTCGAAAGTACTTCAAGTTCCAGACTTTTCTAAACATTATCATTTCCACAGTAGATGGATTACAAATTATGGACTGACTCAAAGAACCAAAGACTGCCAAATTGAGTACTTGTATAAAAAACATAATAAAAACGGACTTTATGTGTTGCATGACATCTAAACATAATTTGAGCCATGGTTTTAAGAACATATTTTCTTCACATAGATAGAAATGTTGAACGTCATCTGATATGGTTGTGGCACAGTAGTTTGTCTTATTTTATGCTATATACTCTCCATCCAAGTCATCTTTGCAAGTTTTTTCCTTTATCCTTTTCTGTTGCCCTCAGTTTTGGTGAACATACTCTGTGCCTGCCTACCAATCAGACTGCCAGGACAGGTTTCCCCATGTTTGATGTCGGTCTCAAATTACTCGCGTTCAAAACGAGCAACATGCCATAAGTAATTGCTAAAGCAAGAATAGAGGACACGGCTTGCATTAAGGGTAAGTCATGGACCATATGAGAAGCAAAGCAAACGAAGGATCGTAAGCAGAAGCAACTAGAACATACGCACTAGATGCATGTTGTAAGATTTTATGGACAAGTGTGTGTTGGTGTGCTGCTATTCTGGGTCATGTGTCAGGGGCGGAGAGAGACAAACTGCCCAATCAATGTCATGCACTGACGTGTCCTACAAAATTTAATCAAACGCATGGAAATAAAATTACGTCTCTGGGGTGAAATCTAAATTGGAGTTTAAAACCTATGAGGAAACAAAGGGACACAAAGCAACACAATCAAACGCTCATCCGCAGGCTGCGTCAGTGCGCATACGTTATGTTCTCACAGGCACAGCAGTGGCTTCCCAACAAGCAACGCATCTGAAAACGCGCACTTTCAGCGTGCATAGCATCGGTTCAATAACCAGCGGGGTTAAAAACAGTAAGGGGAGGAAGGAACTCACTCTTGGCTTTACTGAGATGCAGGGAATGGTCGGACACGGGCACACGGAAAGCCTCTCCAGGATAGACGTGTCCTCCAGCGTAGTTGTGACACTGGGAGTTCTTCAGGTGAGTGCCTTCCTCTGCAGAGGCGATTGCGCTGACGAGGAGCAAGGCAGCGCAAAAGGCGCACAGCAGCTCCTTTTTTGCACCAGTGCTGAAACCAGACTCCATTGTGTGGTCTCCCCGTGTGCACGTAGAGTTTCAGACTTTCAGCAGGAATGAAGCCTCCTTCCTTATCTTCTTCTTCTTCTTCGTCATTTGGAGATTTCCTGCAGCTGGCGTCCTCATTGCTGCATTACCGCCATCTTCTGGAGCTAATTAAGCTTTCAGATTAATTGTTAGTGAAAATACATACAGCCACCAGGTACATACTTGTAGAATAATTTATTCTGTGTGTACTGAAAGAAGCATAGTTTTCAAGATTTTTGCAACCTCATTACCTTTATACCCCTAAATAAAACTTTAATCAGAAAAACATTCTTAATTCAACCAATGAAATGCTTTAAAATGCTTCAAACCAATGAAGCACAAGCTGCCACAAGCTGCTATGACTACAAGCATCACTGGTCACACCACAGTAATGTTTGGAATCGAACCCCTTCATGAAAAACTGCTCATTTTAACTCTGGAGGAGCTACACAGATATACAACTCATGTGGATTATTCTGTTAACAGGGCGTTAGTCATGCACATCACAAATCTAAGACATTTACTGAAAGACAGGCCAGAAAACTTCTGATTGCACTTCATATAAGCCATGTAGCAAATGAGATTAAAGGTAATTTTTAATACAAATTGCACACAAACAAAAAAGCTTAATTTTTTTTTATTACCAGGGTTCACCCAAATCCAGTGTCCATACAGACTCTTCTTGAATTACTTGCTACTCCAAATGTAAGCTTTCCATAAGTAACTGAACAGCCATTTTTATTCAAGTTATAATACATCCATACAATACACTTTGATCTTATAAAAAGGCTGCTAGTGTTTAAAAACAGCTGAAAGTTAAAAGTTGTATTTGCTGCTAACAGCTTGTGTAGACATGCAGCATGTTCACAACAATGTATGTTATCAAATATGTTTATGTATTGAAATTCTGATGCACCACCTTCTAATAATTACATTTGCTGCATCTGGTAAAATAACCATCTTCAGTGAATAACACAATGTCATAAAAAGCTGCAAGGTCAGAAATACTTAAACAAGTCTTCAATTTGGAAAGATGAGTTTATATCGACGGCGTAAGATTTATTACTACTATAAATACTTATTCAATGGAATCTTGACTCCCAGAATTTAGGATATGCACGACATACTTTACACCCACAATCAATTTCTCTCTAAAATCACTGAAAAGCTACAACAAATGTAAATTCATATCTCTGGTTATGGAGTAAACCAAAGATGAGAAGCCACATTCAGCACATTTAGCTCCGTCAGGTGCATGTTTAGAAGGGTCAGGTACATACAGATACAAGAAACCTCTGCACTTCTTATTTAATGTGGCATTTTTAATGGAAACATACTGGTTGACTCAAACCTTTTGAGGTATTTTTGTCATGAAAGGTCCGAAACATCTGGGTACAAACTGTCTGAGGAAGTATTATCATCATTTACACTTAAGGAGAAAAGAGTCCAAAGACATGCAGCAGGGTTTGACATGAAGAGTGACATTTATTGCGCCTCAACAATGTCCAGAGCGTAACAACAAAAAGGTAAATATGGAATACACTATCCATACTCCCATGGGGGCAAACAGAAGTTCAAGAACTTAACGCTCAAGAAAAACACTTTTAAATACAGAAGCTTAAGAAAAGCATCATAGGTACTTGTTTGAAGTTTTAAATTCATAGATGGGAACTTCAAATAATTCATCGGGACTGGCAATTTAAACTGTATCTTGCTCATATGGCTCACAGTCAAAATATCTTAAAAATATAAATACAATTTTCAATGAGAATGTGGCAACGATGTCAACCAAGTGTTCTTCAGATTACCCATCTCCCAACTGTTTTGTGTTTCACTATATTCATTTTAATTTTAATGGCAGAAACGGTGTAATCCAAGTATCAAGAATGAAAAAGTTGATTTGAAAAGGGTAAAAAAAACAAAAAACACTCACCATTAGTAAATAAGAGCGATAAATAAGTCCAGATGTTTTAGCTGTGTTTGAATGCAGACCCCATACAGACTAGAGTGGTGAAATAAGAAGAAATTTGAAAGTTGAACCAATTAATGTTAGTTTAATTCTGAGAACATGTTTGTAAATTATGGCCCTGGCAATAAAATAATGGTTAAAGCTGTGGATACGATGCATTATGTGAGTTCACATATAATGCACTCAAATATGGTGCATCATGTGAAGTACGTTCACATCACAGTATGGGGACTTGAGTTACAATTGAACTGATGAAGCAACTCAGACTTTAGCTGAGAGACTTCAGTTTGGCCCACGGGTTGGTGCCGCGCACCTCCACTGGTGGACTGTTGGAGAAGATGTGGTTGCACAGCTCATCCAGGGGGGGTTCGGGATCCGTGGTGGCAAACTGAGCTGCATCTTCGATTTCCTTCCTCACTTCCACATCGATCTCCTACAGATGCAACACAGACAAAAAAAACAAAAAGCTTAGTGGCAACCAACACGCACAGAGCAGCTACTCAAGCAATGACAATCGATTATGCAGCTACGTGAAAATAAACAATTTCTGCACATTTTTTTGATCAAAAAAATCTGCTACAAACTTGTTCAGCTTCAAAGTATTTGCTACCTTAAGCTCCTCCACGCTGGCCATGTTGTTGCTGAGAAGGCGGTCCTTCAGCAGGGAGATGGGGTCACTCTTACTGCGGACCTCCTGGATCTCTTCACGTGTGCGGTAGCTAGAAGGGCAGATTGGTGCAGGGACGTTGCAGGGATTGACTACAATAATCACATTTGTACACTCCATCCAAATATAAGGATTTGAGAAAAAAAAACATGATTTCCTGCAACATATAGCAGCTAATGAGTCATATTTGGACCTGTTGTGCAAAATCCCTAATTAGAATTAGGAGGATTTTATCTCTGATTTTCTATTATTCTACAGAGGTTAATCAGCAACAGCCAATAGCAGGATTAGCGGGTGCTCAGCTTCTCCCCGGGTGTTGTTACTGAAAGGACACTACGGAGGGAAGGAAAGTATATGAAGACTACTGCAAACAAGCCAGAAGCAAGAAGGGCAGCAGCACAGAGAACATGACATTTAACATTTTCATATTAGTAACAAGAAAAGCAAAACAGTTGAGGTGCTGTGGTCAAGTACCTGACACCGGGGTCGCTCATACTGTGTCCATGGTAACGGTATGTCTGTAGCTCCATGAGTATTGGACCCTGATGAACAGTAGCAAACGTTTAGCAGAAAAAAAAAACTGCAGCAGTAAATAACTATTAAAGCATTTTATTAAGACTAACCTTCCCAGACCGGCAGTGATCAGCTGCAAATCTAGTTGCTTCCCGAACACACAGAATATCCATACCGTCAACCTTGGAGGCAAAAAGGTAATTTTAATGAATCATTATAAGCTCTTCTGAAAGAATCTATGCTTGCAACAAATAGTCATTACAGGTTGGATAAAATTAGGCATAAAATCCCAACTTGAAGACTAGTTTTTAACCACATGACTCACATTATTTACTTTTAAGGTAGGTTATTCCAGACAACCTGTAGTAATAAAATCTCAATAATGAATGAATTATTTGTACTGCTGTCTTAGCGATGCTGACAATTAAACTTACCAAGTTGACATTAAATAATAATTTAAGTTTTTACAATAACTGAGCAACTCAAATCTATTTTTTTACTAAAAAATATTCCTGGTTTCCATCTACAACATTATTTTAATATTCATATATCAGTATTAACCCAAATATAAATATTTTTAAAAAGTGTCATATCAACTATATGCTTTTATTCTAAGTAAAATATTATCAGCTGTTCTTTTTACTGCTAAACTTGTACAACTGATCTGCAGCTTTAGGCAACATTATCAGAACATTTACTGAATTTTGCAAAAGAAAATGATAAAAACATCAGTAAGTCAGCAGAATCTCATCAAAAATCCTGAAATGCAAAGTATTACCGCATTTACTCCCTGTTTGTAAAGGAATATAATTGGAATTCTTATTGACGGTGTATGGGGCACTGAACAATCTTGTTGTTGGTCAGGTATCAAACTCCTCAGATCAGATTTATGTCAGGAATAAATACATTACTCTGTAAACATGTTTTTACAGAGTAAGAGTTAATTATTTTATCAATTCATGCCCAAGTTTTCTAATTTAAAATTGGATTTTAACTTTATGTGATACTTACATTTTGCTGAGTTAATGTATATGTCTTTACTGGATCTTATTTATGGTGTTTTCCTGTAATACTCTTTAAAATACTCTGTATGTAGGAGGGTATAGAAATACGCCGGCCTTGCCTTTTAAACTTCCCCAAAAATAATATTATAGTGATCCATGCTGTGTTGAATTATGCTGGCAAAAAAAGATTTATGTAGGCAAGTGAAAATCTGTACCCTGAGACCAGGAATAAACTCTCCCCTCTTGAAGTAGTCGGTGCTGGCTGCGGCTCGCTCCACTGACGTCCCCATGCCGTACCTGTTGTTCTCACAGATGAAGATAACAGGCAATTTCCAAAGAGCTGCCATGTTGTAGGTTTCAAAGATTTGACCCTGAAACACACACATTTTTTTTTTTTTTTTTTGCTCAGTGAAGAAATCCAGCAAAATGTAGTCTGACTGATTTTACATGACTAATTTTCTAATTAAATGTTTCTCAGAAAACATTCGGAAAAATAACGCGAGGGAGGCTAGAGTCAGATATTGAGATCCACTTAATACATTGTAAAACAGGAATTTGCTGAATAACTTTGAATTTCCCGTGTTCTGAAAATTATTAAGGGACAAAATTATTTATACACGTTCAACAATATGCATAAAAGACAATGATATTTGTTTAAAAGTACCTTCTAAAATTGTACAGCCATCAACCAGTTTTTAAAAATCATTGACATTTTAAGCATTTGCTCCTCTCAAGAGAAGAAACAGCCCAAAATTAAACACACTTGTATTTATGAACATATGTAAACTTTGACGCAAAATATATATACTATTGGTCACACAGCATTTTTTTCATCCTGTAAAGAAGGTGATAAATGCTACAGTGAAAAAAAAAGCTTTTGAGAGTAGCTGCTTCAAATTCTAATGACTTCAGGGATTTGTGACTTATACCTGGTTGGCAGCACCGTCACCATACAAACAGACACAAAGCTCATTCGAGCCCTTATATTTGCAGGCGAGCGCCACACCTGCACCCAGAGGAACCTGAAGAAACAGATACACTTAAGTTAAAGTTATCATTAACACGTAGAATAAAGCTTTTTCAGATTTTTTTTTTTTTTTAGTTTTCTCCCAAAATCAGTAGCAAATTACTCAGCGTGTGAGAAAATAAAAGATTACCCCTTGAGGTGTCACACACTTTGTCCAAGAGTTCAGGAACTTACCTGGGCACCGACAATTCCATTTCCTCCATAGAAATTTTTACAATACATATGCATAGAGCCTCCCTTGCCCTTTGCAATACCGCCTCTTCTGCCTGCATATAAAAAATAAACAGACATCAAAAACAAGGGAGGGAGTTGTTATCTATAGTTCAAGCATTTCACAATTAAACATGGGCAAACACAGGTGACCCTGTAACCTGGGCTGACCTGCTAGCGCCGTACTATGACAACATGTATTTACAGTGTAGACATCAAAGCTGCAGATGATTACCCCATTATCACCCCACTTCTCAGCACAGCAGACCACAGAAGCTCATCTCTTGTGCAACCTAGATTTTAGACTGTCACTAGTTTGATAAATTTATCCGGTCTGCTTTACAGAAAGTTACGATTCCTATCTTGCTGCAGCTTCTGCTTTCACCATAGTTGTGGGATTTATTTTCTCGTCAGTATCAACGGATAGATCTGTCCTGTGTGTTTTTCACACAAAAACAATTTAAATTGTCTTAGTAAACATTTCCAACAGACCCTGAAATAAACAACTTCTTTTACACTATAATCTAAGGTCGAGTGCTGAATCCATGCAGGAACTTAATCCATCTTGAGATGAATTAGCTGGAACTGCAGACTCACCAGTGAGTTCAGCCATGATCTCCTTGACGGTTCCTCCCCTTGTTAAAGTGTAGCCGTGTGCGCGGTACGCTGTGATCAGGTGGTCATTTAGATTAATCGATGCCTCGATACCAACAGCACAAGCTTCCTGCACATGGAAAGCAGACAAATTCACATATAGACATGTATTCTGAAGCATAATCTTAATTTTTCAGCAGTTATTTTTCTCAAAGAATCCTTTACCCTAACAAATTCTTACAGTTTCTAGTGATAAGCATAAATTATTCCTGAATAGTGCAGCAAATCTGTGTATTTGCACTGTGTGGACTGGTGCGAATAAGCTATGAAGCGTTATATTCACCTGGCCGTCATATAAATGACAGAACCCTCTGATGATCTTCTGCTTGTACAGCTGATCGGCCTTCAGCTCCATCCGCCTCATAGTCTGCATGGTGCGGTAGTACTGCAGACCCTCGTCCCGCGTCATAACCACCTGAGTTGCAGGGGCCTCGTCCAGCTTGAAGACGTCACATTTCTTGAAAGAAAAAGAAAATAAGTTGGAAACCTAAACATGCATTGGACAATTTGATAGAGTGTATAACATAAATATTATTTTACTGTTGGAGAGGATCTCAACAGCCTAATCTCAATGACCGAAACTTTGGGAACCAGGAGTTAGTTTCTGTAACATACCTTTATTTCAAACGTTGCCTGGGTTGTGAAGTCAGAATAGGTCCGTGCCGACACGACAGCTGCAGCTCCCTATCGTAGGGCAAGAAGAGGACATAACAGGTTTAAAAAAAAAAAAATCAGCAAATGTTTTGTAACTTTCTCACATCACTCAAAATAAAATCAATTCTACTGTCAGTAACTGTCGGTGTCACTAAGAGATACCAGATATTCTTAAAAATTACGATTTCCAACATCCTCCCCCTGAAACTGTACCTCATCAAAAATTAGATAGTTATGTTTAATTTTAAATGCTTCCTTTTTTTTAAACGAATAATGTTTGTTGAATCAATGTATTTGTTTAGTTAGAATAGTCTGTTTCTAACTAAACACTGCATCGCAATAACAGGTGTGGCCTTCTTGGATGAATAACAATGGCTACAAATAAATTGGTTGCATTAATTTCTACTCACTAATAAGAGACAGAAATACTGCTTGTTGGACGTTCCAGAGTGACGTCTAATTTATTCCTTTTTTTTTAGATCAGAAGTTTTGTAATTGTGGGTCATAACTTTCAGCAGGTTTCAAGCTGATCTAAAGTTACGTAAAGATAAAAACATAGTTATAAAACGCTATATATAATCCTATTCTCATTTAACACTTCTTTCAGTTCAGATTTTTGCCAACATTTCTAATAATGCCACTATCGTAGATGAACGTCAATCTATAAACAAACTAATTTTACTTGATTCTACTAAAATGCAAAATACGTGTATTTGTGTTGTGTAAATAAACCCATATTTTACAAGTCTGACCGTTCTTATAGTGCATACCGAAGCATAACTTCTTGATTTGATTTTTTTTATTTTTCGTTTTTGCAACAGACAGCAACAGAAAAGTCAAGGCACGAAAAGCTAAATAATTCAGTCTCTGTTGGCCAAAGCGCTGAGAAATAAAATTATTGTGGATATGTTTGCAGGAGTTAGCTTCGTTAGCCAGACCTGCTACCAGCACCGGCCTCACAAGGTCAGAAAACAGCTGACAGATTATTTAGGATAAACAACGCGCGATTTCAAAGGCAAGGCAGATTAGCCAGAGTCTAACTGGGGCACAACATGGGTTTAAAAAATAGTTTAGCTTACATTTCTCTGAGCGCAGGCCCTCAGTACATTGGAGATATTGGCCAGCATCTTTCCCTCCACAGAGACTACACAGCTTGGTTCAACACGTACCCGTCCTTCTACCCAACTAAGGATCTGTCCTTCCGGGGCCGCTTGCTCCGCCCACTCTTCTTCTTCGTCTACTTTTTCTTCATACCTCAAAACCGAAAACTAATCGCTACCGCCACTACACCATCAGATATTATATATACACCATTATATATATATATATATATATATATA